>NW_028115161.1:0-28654 GCF_964273445.1 Streptopelia decaocto
AATGGGAAGAATTGGGACAAAAATTGGAAAATTTTGAAGGGACTTGAAAAATTTCAACTGGAATTTTAGCAATTTTTTTATGTGAAATTGTAAACATGTGGACATGGATTTTGAAAATTCTAGAGAGAATTTTAAAGCTTCAAGAGAATTTCAACAATTTTGAGAGGGATTTGAAAAGTTTCACTGGTATAATGGGAAGAATTGGGACAAAAATTGGAAAATTTTGAAGGGACTTTGAAAAAATTTCAACTGGAATTTTAGCCATTTTTTTTATGTGAAATTGTAAACATGTGGACATGGATTTTGAAAATTCTAGAGAGAATTTTAAAGCTTCAAGAGAATTTCAACAATTTTGAGAGGGATTTGAAAAGTTTCAATGGGAATGGGAAGAATTGGGACAAAAATTGGAAAATTTTTAAGGGACTTTGAAAAAATTTCAACTGGAATTTTAGCAATTTTTTTTACGTGAAATTGTAAACATGTGGACATGGATTTTGAAAATTCTAGAGAGAATTTTAAAAGCTTCAAGAGAATTTCAACAATTTTGAGAGGGATTTGAAAAGTTTCAATGGGAATGGGAAGAATTGGGACAAAAATTGGAAAATTTTGAAGGGACTTTGAAAAAATTTCAACTGGAATTTTAGCAATTTTTTTTACGTGAAATTGTAAACATGTGGACATGGATTTTGAAAATTCTAGAGAGAATTTTAAAAGCTTCAAGAGAATTTCAACAATTTTGAGAGGGATTTGAAAAGTTTCAATGGGAATGGGAAGAATTGGGACAAAAATTGGAAAATTTTGAAGGGACTTTGAAAAAATTTCAACTGGAATTTTAGCCATTTTTTTATGTGAAATTGTAAACATGTGGACATGGATTTTGAAAATTCTAGAGAGAATTTTAAAAGCTTCAAGAGAATTTCAACAATTTTGAGAGGGATTTGAAAAGTTTCAATGGGAATGGGAAGAATTGGGACAAAAATTGGAAAATTTTTAAGGGACTTTGAAAAAATTTCAACTGGAATTTTAGCCATTTTTTGACGTGAAATTGTAAACATGTGGACATGGATTTTGAAAATTCTAGAGAGAATTTTAAAAGCTTCAAGAGAATTTCAACAATTTTGAGAGGGATTTGAAAAGTTTCAATGGGAATGGGAAGAATTGGGACAAAAATTGGAAAATTTTTAAGGGACTTTGAAAAAATTGCAACTGGAATTTTAGCCATTTTTTGACGTGAAATTGTAAACATGTGGACATGGATTTTGAAAATTCTAGAGAGAATTTTAAAAGCTTCAAGAGAATTTCAACAATTTTGAGAGGGATTTGAAAAGTTTCAATGGGAATGGGAAGAATTGGGACAAAAATTGGAAAATTTTGAAGGGACTTTGAAAAAATTTCAACTGGAATTTTAGCCATTTTTTGACGTGAAATTGTAAACATGTGGACATGGATTTTGAAAATTCTAGAGAGAATTTTAAAAGCTTCAAGAGAATTTCAACAATTTTGAGAGGGATTTGAAAAGTTTCAATGGGAATGGGAAGAATTGGGACAAAAATTGGAAAATTTTGAAGGGACTTTGAAAAAATTTCAACTGGAATTTTAGCCATTTTTTGACGTGAAATTGTAAACATGTGGACATGGATTTTGAAAATTCTAGAGAGAATTTTAAAAGCTTCAAGAGAATTTCAACAATTTTGAGAGGGATTTGAAAAGTTTCAATGGGAATGGGAAGAATTGGGACAAAAATTGGAAAATTTTGAAGGGACTTTGAAAAAATTTCAACTGGAATTTTAGCCATTTTTTGACGTGAAATTGTAAACATGTGGACATGGATTTTGAAAATTCTAGAGAGAATTTTAAAAGCTTCAAGAGAATTTCAACAATTTTGAGAGGGATTTGAAAAGTTTCAATGGGAATGGGAAGAATTGGGACAAAAATTGGAAAATTTTGAAGGGACTTTGAAAAAATTTCAACTGGAATTTTAGCAATTTTTTTACATGAAATTGTAAACATGTGGCCATGGATTTTGAAAATTCTAGAGAGAATTTTAAAAGCTTCAAGAGAATTTCAACCATTTTGAGAGGGATTTGAAAAGTTTCAATGGGAATGGGAAGAATTGGGACAAAAATTGGAAAATTTTGAAGGGACTTTGAAAAAATTTCAACTGGAATTTTAGCCATTTTTTTATGTGAAATTGTAAACATGTGGACATGGATTTTGAAAATTCTAGAGAGAATTTTAAAAGCTTCAAGAGAATTTCAACAATTTTGAGAGGGATTTGAAAAGTTTCAATGGGAATGGGAAGAATTGGGACAAAAATTGGAAAATTTTTAAGGGACTTTGAAAAAATTTCAACTGGAATTTTAGCAATTTTTTTTACGTGAAATTGTAAACATGTGGACATGGATTTTGAAAATTCTAGAGAGAATTTTAAAAGCTTCAAGAGAATTTCAACAATTTTGAGAGGGATTTGAAAAGTTTCAATGGGAATGGGAAGAATTGGGACAAAAATTGGAAAATTTTGAAGGGACTTTGAAAAAATTTCAACTGGAATTTTAGCAATTTTTTTTACGTGAAATTGTAAACATGTGGACATGGATTTTGAAAATTCTAGAGAGAATTTTAAAAGCTTCAAGAGAATTTCAACAATTTTGAGAGGGATTTGAAAAGTTTCAATGGGAATGGGAAGAATTGGGACAAAAATTGGAAAATTTTGAAGGGACTTTGAAAAAATTTCAACTGGAATTTTAGCAATTTTTTTACATGAAATTGTAAACATGTGGACATGGATTTTGAAAATTCTAGAGAGAATTTTAAAAGCTTCAACAGAATTTCAACAATTTTGAGAGGGATTTGAAAAGTTTCAATGGGAATGGGAAGAATTGGGACAAAAATTGGAAAATTTTTAAGGGACTTTGGAAAAATTTCAACTGGAATTTTAGCAATTTTTTTTACGTGAAATTGTAAACATGTGGACATGGATTTTGAAAATTCTAGAGAGAATTTTAAAAGCTTCAACAGAATTTCAACAATTTTGAGAGGGATTTGAAAAGTTTCAATGGGAATGGGAAGAATTGGGACAAAAATTGGAAAATTTTTAAGGGACTTTGAAAAAATTTCAACTGGAATTTTAGCAATTTTTTTTACGTGAAATTGTAAACATGTGGACATGGATTTTGAAAATTCTAGAGAGAATTTTAAAAGCTTCAAGAGAATTTCAACAATTTTGAGAGGGATTTGAAAAGTTTCAATGGGAATGGGAAGAATTGGGACAAAAATTGGAAAATTTTTAAGGGACTTTGAAAAAATTTCAACTGGAATTTTAGCCATTTTTTGACGTGAAATTGTAAACATGTGGACATGGATTTTGAAAATTCTAGAGAGAATTTTAAAAGCTTCAAGAGAATTTCAACAATTTTGAGAGGGATTTGAAAAGTTTCAATGGGAATGGGAAGAATTGGGACAAAAATTGGAAAATTTTTAAGGGACTTTGAAAAAATTTCAACTGGAATTTTAGCAATTTTTTTACATGAAATTGTAAACATGTGGACATGGATTTTGAAAATTCTAGAGAGAATTTTAAAAGCTTCAACAGAATTTCAACAATTTTGAGAGGGATTTGAAAAGTTTCAATGGGAATGGGAAGAATTGGGACAAAAATTGGAAAATTTTGAAGGGACTTTGAAAAAATTTCAACTGGAATTTTAGCCATTTTTTTATGTGAAATTGTAAACATGTGGACATGGATTTTGAAAATTCTAGAGAGAATTTTAAAAGCTTCAAGAGAATTTCAACAATTTTGAGAGGGATTTGAAAAGTTTCAATGGGAATGGGAAGAATTGGGACAAAAATTGGAAAATTTTGAAGGGACTTTGAAAAAATTTCAACTGGAATTTTAGCAATTTTTTTTACGTGAAATTGTAAACATGTGGACATGGATTTTGAAAATTCTAGAGAGAATTTTAAAAGCTTCAAGAGAATTTCAACAATTTTGAGAGGGATTTGAAAAGTTTCAATGGGAATGGGAAGAATTGGGACAAAAATTGGAAAATTTTGAAGGGACTTTGAAAAAATTTCAACTGGAATTTTAGCAATTTTTTTTACGTGAAATTGTAAACATGTGGACATGGATTTTGAAAATTCTAGAGAGAATTTTAAAAGCTTCAAGAGAATTTCAACAATTTTGAGAGGGATTTGAAAAGTTTCAATGGGAATGGGAAGAATTGGGACAAAAATTGGAAAATTTTGAAGGGACTTTGAAAAAATTTCAACTGGAATTTTAGCCATTTTTTGACGTGAAATTGTAAACATGTGGACATGGATTTTGAAAATTCTAGAGAGAATTTTAAAAGCTTCAAGAGAATTTCAACAATTTTGAGAGGGATTTGAAAAGTTTCAATGGGAATGGGAAGAATTGGGACAAAAATTGGAAAATTTTTAAGGGACTTTGAAAAAATTTCAACTGGAATTTTAGCCATTTTTTGACGTGAAATTGTAAACATGTGGACATGGATTTTGAAAATTCTAGAGAGAATTTTAAAAGCTTCAAGAGAATTTCAACAATTTTGAGAGGGATTTGAAAAGTTTCAATGGGAATGGGAAGAATTGGGACAAAAATTGGAAAATTTTGAAGGGACTTTGAAAAAATTTCAACTGGAATTTTAGCAATTTTTTTACATGAAATTGTAAACATGTGGACATGGATTTTGAAAATTCTAGAGAGAATTTTAAAAGCTTCAACAGAATTTCAACAATTTTGAGAGGGATTTGAAAAGTTTCAATGGGAATGGGAAGAATTGGGACAAAAATTGGAAAATTTTGAAGGGACTTTGAAAAAATTTCAACTGGAATTTTAGCCATTTTTTTATGTGAAATTGTAAACATGTGGACATGGATTTTGAAAATTCTAGAGAGAATTTTAAAAGCTTCAACAGAATTTCAACAATTTTGAGAGGGATTTGAAAAGTTTCAATGGGAATGGGAAGAATTGGGACAAAAATTGGAAAATTTTTAAGGGACTTTGAAAAAATTTCAACTGGAATTTTAGCAATTTTTTTTACGTGAAATTGTAAACATGTGGACATGGATTTTGAAAATTCTAGAGAGAATTTTAAAAGCTTCAAGAGAATTTCAACAATTTTGAGAGGGATTTGAAAAGTTTCAATGGGAATGGGAAGAATTGGGACAAAAATTGGAAAATTTTGAAGGGACTTTGAAAAAATTTCAACTGGAATTTTAGCAATTTTTTTACGTGAAATTGTAAACATGTGGCCATGGATTTTGAAAATTCTAGAGAGAATTTTAAAAGCTTCAAGAGAATTTCAACAATTTTGAGAGGGATTTGAAAAGTTTCAATGGGAATGGGAAGAATTGGGACAAAAATTGGAAAATTTTGAAGGGACTTTGAAAAAATTTCAACTGGAATTTTAGCAATTTTTTTACATGAAATTGTATACATGTGGACATGGATTTTGAAAATTCTAGAGAGAATTTTAAAAGTTTCAACAGAATTTCAACAATTTTGAGAGGGATTTGAAAAGTTTCAATGGGAATGGGAAGAATTGGGACAAAAATTGGAAAATTTTTAAGGGACTTTGAAAAAATTTCAACTGGAATTTTAACAATTTTTTTTACGTGAAATTGTAAACATGTGGACATGGATTTTGAAAATTCTAGAGAGAATTTTAAAAGCTTCAAGAGAATTTCAACAATTTTGAGAGGGATTTGAAAAGTTTCAATGGGAATGGGAAGAATTGGGACAAAAATTGGAAAATTTTTAAGGGACTTTGAAAAAATTTCAACTGGAATTTTAGCAATTTTTTTTACGTGAAATTGTAAACATGTGGACATGGATTTTGAAAATTCTAGAGAGAATTTTAAAAGCTTCAAGAGAATTTCAACAATTTTGAGAGGGATTTGAAAAGTTTCAATGGGAATGGGAAGAATTGGGACAAAAATTGGAAAATTTTGAAGGGACTTTGAAAAAATTTCAACTGGAATTTTAGCCATTTTTTGACGTGAAATTGTAAACATGTGGACATGGATTTTGAAAATTCTAGAGAGAATTTTAAAAGCTTCAAGAGAATTTCAACAATTTTGAGAGGGATTTGAAAAGTTTCAATGGGAATGGGAAGAATTGGGACAAAAATTGGAAAATTTTTAAGGGACTTTGAAAAAATTTCAACTGGAATTTTAGCCATTTTTTGACGTGAAATTGTAAACATGTGGACATGGATTTTGAAAATTCTAGAGAGAATTTTAAAAGCTTCAAGAGAATTTCAACAATTTTGAGAGGGATTTGAAAAGTTTCAATGGGAATGGGAAGAATTGGGACAAAAATTGGAAAATTTTTAAGGGACTTTGAAAAAATTTCAACTGGAATTTTAGCCATTTTTTGACGTGAAATTTTAAACATGTGGACATGGATTTTGAAAATTCTAGAGAGAATTTTAAAAGCTTCAAGAGAATTTCAACAATTTTGAGAGGGATTTGAAAAGTTTCAATGGGAATGGGAAGAATTGGGACAAAAATTGGAAAATTTTGAAGGGACTTTGGAAAAATTTCAACTGGAATTTTAGCAATTTTTTTACGTGAAATTGTAAACATGTGGCCATGGATTTTGAAAATTCTAGAGAGAATTTTAAAAGCTTCAAGAGAATTTCAACAATTTTGAGAGGGATTTGAAAAGTTTCAATGGGAATGGGAAGAATTGGGACAAAAATTGGAAAATTTTGAAGGGACTTTGAAAAAATTTCAACTGGAATTTTAGCAATTTTTTTATGTGAAATTGTAAACATGTGGACATGGATTTTGAATATTCTAGAGAGAATTTTAAAAGCTTCAAGAGAATTTCAACAATTTTGAGAGGGATTTGAAAAGTTTCAATGGGAATGGGAAGAATTGGGACAAAAATTGGAAAATTTTTAAGGGACTTTGAAAAAATTTCAACTGGAATTTTAGCAATTTTTTTTACGTGAAATTGTAAACATGTGGACATGGATTTTGAAAATTCTAGAGAGAATTTTAAAAGCTTCAAGAGAATTTCAACAATTTTGAGAGGGATTTGAAAAGTTTCAATGGGAATGGGAAGAATTGGGACAAAAATTGGAAAATTTTGAAGGGACTTTGAAAAAATTTCAACTGGAATTTTAGCAATTTTTTTACGTGAAATTGTAAACATGTGGCCATGGATTTTGAAAATTCTAGAGAGAATTTTAAAAGCTTCAAGAGAATTTCAACAATTTTGAGAGGGATTTGAAAAGTTTCAATGGGAATGGGAAGAATTGGGACAAAAATTGGAAAATTTTGAAGGGACTTTGAAAAAATTTCAACTGGAATTTTAGCCATTTTTTTACATGAAATTGTATACATGTGGACATGGATTTTGAAAATTCTAGAGAGAATTTTAAAAGCTTCAACAGAATTTCAACAATTTTGAGAGGGATTTGAAAAGTTTCAATGGGAATGGGAAGAATTGGGACAAAAATTGGAAAATTTTGAAGGGACTTTGAAAAAATTTCAACTGGAATTTTAGCAATTTTTTTGACGTGAAATTGTAAACATGTGGACATGGATTTTGAAAATTCTAGAGAGAATTTTAAAAGCTTCAAGAGAATTTCAACAATTTTGAGAGGGATTTGAAAAGTTTCAATGGGAATGGGAAGAATTGGGACAAAAATTGGAAAATTTTGAAGGGACTTTGAAAAAATTTCAACTGGAATTTTAGCAATTTTTTTATGTGAAATTGTAAACATGTGGACATGGATTTTGAAAATTCTAGAGAGAATTTTAAAAGCTTCAAGAGAATTTCAACAATTTTGAGAGGGATTTGAAAAGTTTCAATGGGAATGGGAAGAATTGGGACAAAAATTGGAAAATTTTTAAGGGACTTTGAAAAAATTTCAACTGGAATTTTAGCCATTTTTTGACGTGAAATTGTAAACATGTGGACATGGATTTTGAAAATTCTAGAGAGAATTTTAAAAGCTTCAAGAGAATTTCAACAATTTTGAGAGGGATTTGAAAAGTTTCAATGGGAATGGGAAGAATTGGGACAAAAATTGGAAAATTTTTAAGGGACTTTGAAAAAATTTCAACTGGAATTTTAGCCATTTTTTTATGTGAAATTGTAAACATGTGGACATGGATTTTGAAAATTCTAGAGAGAATTTTAAAAGCTTCAAGAGAATTTCAACAATTTTGAGAGGGATTTGAAAAGTTTCAATGGGAATGGGAAGAATTGGGACAAAAATTGGAAAATTTTGAAGGGACTTTGAAAAAATTTCAACTGGAATTTTAGCCATTTTTTTACATGAAATTGTATACATGTGGACATGGATTTTGAAAATTCTAGAGAGAATTTTAAAAGCTTCAACAGAATTTCAACAATTTTGAGAGGGATTTGAAAAGTTTCAATGGGAATGGGAAGAATTGGGACAAAAATTGGAAAATTTTTAAGGGACTTTGAAAAAATTTCAACTGGAATTTTAGCAATTTTTTTTACGTGAAATTGTAAACATGTGGACATGGATTTTGAAAATTCTAGAGAGAATTTTAAAAGCTTCAAGAGAATTTCAACAATTTTGAGAGGGATTTGAAAAGTTTCAATGGGAATGGGAAGAATTGGGACAAAAATTGGAAAATTTTGAAGGGACTTTGAAAAAATTTCAACTGGAATTTTAGCAATTTTTTGACGTGAAATTGTAAACATGTGGACATGGATTTTGAAAATTCTAGAGAGAATTTTAAAAGCTTCAAGAGAATTTCAACAATTTTGAGAGGGATTTGAAAAGTTTCAATGGGAATGGGAAGAATTGGGACAAAAATTGGAAAATTTTTAAGGGACTTTGAAAAAATTTCAACTGGAATTTTAGCCATTTTTGACGTGAAATTGTAAACATGTGGACATGGATTTTGAAAATTCTAGAGAGAATTTTAAAAGCTTCAAGAGAATTTCAACAATTTTGAGAGGGATTTGAAAAGTTTCAATGGGAATGGGAAGAATTGGGACAAAAATTGGAAAATTTTTAAGGGACTTTGAAAAAATTTCAACTGGAATTTTAGCCATTTTTTGACGTGAAATTGTAAACATGTGGACATGGATTTTGAAAATTCTAGAGAGAATTTTAAAAGCTTCAAGAGAATTTCAACAATTTTGAGAGGGATTTGAAAAGTTTCAATGGGAATGGGAAGAATTGGGACAAAAATTGGAAAATTTTGAAGGGACTTTGAAAAAATTTCAACTGGAATTTTAGCCATTTTTTGACGTGAAATTGTAAACATGTGGCCATGGATTTTGAAAATTCTAGAGAGAATTTTAAAAGCTTCAAGAGAATTTCAACAATTTTGAGAGGGATTTGAAAAGTTTCAATGGGAATGGGAAGAATTGGGACAAAAATTGGAAAATTTTTCAGGGACTTTGAAAAAATTTCAACTGGAATTTTAGCAATTTTTTTATGTGAAATTGTAAACATGTGGACATGGATTTTGAAAATTCTAGAGAGAATTTTAAAAGCTTCAAGAGAATTTCAACAATTTTGAGAGGGATTTGAAAAGTTTCAATGGGAATGGGAAGAATTGGGACAAAAATTGGAAAATTTTTAAGGGACTTTGAAAAAATTTCAACTGGAATTTTAGCAATTTTTTTTACGTGAAATTGTAAACATGTGGACATGGATTTTGAAAATTCTAGAGAGAATTTTAAAAGCTTCAAGAGAATTTCAACAATTTTGAGAGGGATTTGAAAAGTTTCAATGGGAATGGGAAGAATTGGGACAAAAATTGGAAAATTTTGAAGGGACTTTGAAAAAATTTCAACTGGAATTTTAGCCATTTTTTGACGTGAAATTGTAAACATGTGGCCATGGATTTTGAAAATTCTAGAGAGAATTTTAAAAGCTTCAAGAGAATTTCAACAATTTTGAGAGGGATTTGAAAAGTTTCAATGGGAATGGGAAGAATTGGGACAAAAATTGGAAAATTTTGAAGGGACTTTGAAAAAATTTCAACTGGAATTTTAGCCATTTTTTACATGAAATTGTATACATGTGGACATGGATTTTGAAAATTCTAGAGAGAATTTTAAAAGCTTCAACAGAATTTCAACAATTTTGAGAGGGATTTGAAAAGTTTCAATGGGAATGGGAAGAATTGGGACAAAAATTGGAAAATTTTGAAGGGACTTTGAAAAAATTTCAACTGGAATTTTAGCAATTTTTTTTACGTGAAATTGTAAACATGTGGACATGGATTTTGAAAATTCTAGAGAGAATTTTAAAAGCTTCAAGAGAATTTCAACAATTTTGAGAGGGATTTGAAAAGTTTCAATGGGAATGGGAAGAATTGGGACAAAAATTGGAAAATTTTTAAGGGACTTTGAAAAAATTTCAACTGGAATTTTAGCAATTTTTTGACGTGAAATTGTAAACATGTGGACATGGATTTTGAAAATTCTAGAGAGAATTTTAAAAGCTTCAAGAGAATTTCAACAATTTTGAGAGGGATTTGAAAAGTTTCAATGGGAATGGGAAGAATTGGGACAAAAATTGGAAAATTTTGAAGGGACTTTGAAAAAATTTCAACTGGAATTTTAGCAATTTTTTTACATGAAATTGTAAACATGTGGACATGGATTTTGAAAATTCTAGAGAGAATTTTAAAAGCTTCAACAGAATTTCAACAATTTTGAGAGGGATTTGAAAAGTTTCAATGGGAATGGGAAGAATTGGGACAAAAATTGGAAAATTTTTAAGGGACTTTGGAAAAATTTCAACTGGAATTTTAGCAATTTTTTTTACGTGAAATTGTAAACATGTGGACATGGATTTTGAAAATTCTAGAGAGAATTTTAAAAGCTTCAACAGAATTTCAACAATTTTGAGAGGGATTTGAAAAGTTTCAATGGGAATGGGAAGAATTGGGACAAAAATTGGAAAATTTTTAAGGGACTTTGGAAAAATTTCAACTGGAATTTTAGCAATTTTTTTTACGTGAAATTGTAAACATGTGGACATGGATTTTGAAAATTCTAGAGAGAATTTTAAAAGCTTCAACAGAATTTCAACAATTTTGAGAGGGATTTGAAAAGTTTCAATGGGAATGGGAAGAATTGGGACAAAAATTGGAAAATTTTTAAGGGACTTTGAAAAAATTTCAACTGGAATTTTAGCCATTTTTTGACGTGAAATTGTAAACATGTGGACATGGATTTTGAAAATTCTAGAGAGAATTTTAAAAGCTTCAAGAGAATTTCAACAATTTTGAGAGGGATTTGAAAAGTTTCAATGGGAATGGGAAGAATTGGGACAAAAATTGGAAAATTTTGAAGGGACTTTGAAAAAATTTCAACTGGAATTTTAGCCATTTTTTTACATGAAATTGTAAACATGTGGACATGGATTTTGAAAATTCTAGAGAGAATTTTAAAAGCTTCAAGAGAATTTCAACAATTTTGAGAGGGATTTGAAAAGTTTCAATGGGAATGGGAAGAATTGGGACAAAAATTGGAAAATTTTGAAGGGACTTTGAAAAAATTTCAACTGGAATTTTAGCAATTTTTTTTACGTGAAATTGTAAACATGTGGCCATGGATTTTGAAAATTCTAGAGAGAATTTTAAAAGCTTCAAGAGAATTTCAACAATTTTGAGAGGGATTTGAAAAGTTTCAATGGGAATGGGAAGAATTGGGACAAAAATTGGAAAATTTTGAAGGGACTTTGAAAAAATTTCAACTGGAATTTTAGCAATTTTTTTTACGTGAAATTGTAAACATGTGGACATGGATTTTGAAAATTCTAGAGAGAATTTTAAAAGCTTCAAGAGAATTTCAACAATTTTGAGAGGGATTTGAAAAGTTTCAATGGGAATGGGAAGAATTGGGACAAAAATTGGAAAATTTTTAAGGGACTTTGAAAAAATTTCAACTGGAATTTTAGCCATTTTTTGACGTGAAATTGTAAACATGTTGAAGTGGATTTTGAAAATTCTAGAGAGAATTTTAAAAGCTTCAACAGAATTTCAACAATTTTGAGAGGGATTTGAAAAGTTTCAATGGGAATGGGAAGAATTGGGACAAAAATTGGAAAATTTTGAAGGGACTTTGAAAAAATTTCAACTGGAATTTTAGCCATTTTTTGACGTGAAATTGTAAACATGTGGACATGGATTTTGAAAATTCTAGAGAGAATTTTAAAAGCTTCAACAGAATTTCAACAATTTTGAGAGGGATTTGAAAAGTTTCAATGGGAATGGGAAGAATTGGGACAAAAATTGGAAAATTTTGAAGGGACTTTGAAAAAATTTCAACTGGAATTTTAGCCATTTTTTGACGTGAAATTGTAAACATGTGGACATGGATTTTGAAAATTCTAGAGAGAATTTTAAAAGCTTCAACAGAATTTCAACAATTTTGAGAGGGATTTGAAAAGTTTCAATGGGAATGGGAAGAATTGGGACAAAAATTGGAAAATTTTGAAGGGACTTTGAAAAAATTTCAACTGGAATTTTAGCAATTTTTTTACATGAAATTGTAAACATGTGGACATGGATTTTGAAAATTCTAGAGAGAATTTTAAAAGCTTCAACAGAATTTCAACAATTTTGAGAGGGATTTGAAAAGTTTCAATGGGAATGGGAAGAATTGGGACAAAAATTGGAAAATTTTTAAGGGACTTTGAAAAAATTTCAACTGGAATTTTAGCCATTTTTTTATGTGAAATTGTAAACATGTGGACATGGATTTTGAAAATTCTAGAGAGAATTTTAAAAGCTTCAAGAGAATTTCAACAATTTTGAGAGGGATTTGAAAAGTTTCAATGGGAATGGGAAGAATTGGGACAAAAATTGGAAAATTTTTAAGGGACTTTGAAAAAATTTCAACTGGAATTTTAGCAATTTTTTTTACGTGAAATTGTAAACATGTGGACATGGATTTTGAAAATTCTAGAGAGAATTTTAAAAGCTTCAAGAGAATTTCAACAATTTTGAGAGGGATTTGAAAAGTTTCAATGGGAATGGGAAGAATTGGGACAAAAATTGGAAAATTTTTAAGGGACTTTGAAAAAATTTCAACTGGAATTTTAGCAATTTTTTTACGTGAAATTGTAAACATGTGGCCATGGATTTTGAAAATTCTAGAGAGAATTTTAAAAGCTTCAAGAGAATTTCAACAATTTTGAGAGGGATTTGAAAAGTTTCAATGGGAATGGGAAGAATTGGGACAAAAATTGGAAAATTTTGAAGGGACTTTGAAAAAATTTCAACTGGAATTTTAGCAATTTTTTGACGTGAAATTGTAAACATGTGGACATGGATTTTGAAAATTCTAGAGAGAATTTTAAAAGCTTCAACAGAATTTCAACCATTTTGAGAGGGATTTGAAAAGTTTCAATGGGAATGGGAAGAATTGGGACAAAAATTGGAAAATTTTGAAGGGACTTTGAAAAAATTTCAACTGGAATTTTAGCCATTTTTTTATGTGAAATTGTAAACATGTGGCCATGGATTTTGAAAATTCCAGAGAGAATTTTAAAAGCTTCAAGAGAATTTCAACAATTTTGAGAGGGATTTGAAAAGTTTCAATGGGAATGGGAAGAATTGGGACAAAAATTGGAAAATTTTGAAGGGACTTTGAAAAAATTTCAACTGGAATTTTAGCCATTTTTTGACGTGAAATTGTAAACATGTTGAAGTGGATTTTGAAAATTCTAGAGAGAATTTTAAAAGCTTCAACAGAATTTCAACAATTTTGAGAGGGATTTGAAAAGTTTCAATGGGAATGGGAAGAATTGGGACAAAAATTGGAAAATTTTGAAGGGACTTTGAAAAAATTTCAACTGGAATTTTAGCCATTTTTTGACGTGAAATTGTAAACATGTGGACATGGATTTTGAAAATTCTAGAGAGAATTTTAAAAGCTTCAAGAGAATTTCAACAATTTTGAGAGGGATTTGAAAAGTTTCAATGGGAATGGGAAGAATTGGGACAAAAATTGGAAAATTTTGAAGGGACTTTGAAAAAATTTCAACTGGAATTTTAGCAATTTTTTTATGTGAAATTGTAAACATGTGGACATGGATTTTGAAAATTCTAGAGAGAATTTTAAAAGCTTCAACAGAATTTCAACCATTTTGAGAGGGATTTGAAAAGTTTCAATGGGAATGGGAAGAATTGGGACAAAAATTGGAAAATTTTGAAGGGACTTTGAAAAAATTTCAACTGGAATTTTATCAATTTTTTGACGTGAAATTGTAAACATGTGGACATGGATTTTGAAAATTCTAGAGAGAATTTTAAAAGCTTCAAGAGAATTTCAACAATTCTGAGAGGGATTTGAAAAGTTTCAATGGGAATGGGAAGAATTGGGACAAAAATTGGAAAATTTTTAAGGGACTTTGAAAAAATTTCAACTGGAATTTTAGCAATTTTTTTTACGTGAAATTGTAAACATGTGGACATGGATTTTGAAAATTCTAGAGAGAATTTTAAAAGCTTCAACAGAATTTCAACAATTTTGAGAGGGATTTGAAAAGTTTCAATGGGAATGGGAAGAATTGGGACAAAAATTGGAAAATTTTGAAGGGACTTTGAAAAAATTTCAACTGGAATTTTAGCCATTTTTTTATGTGAAATTGTAAACATGTGGACATGGATTTTGAAAATTCTAGAGAGAATTTTAAAAGCTTCAAGAGAATTTCAACAATTTTGAGAGGGATTTGAAAAGTTTCAATGGGATTGGGAAGAATTGGGACAAAAATTGGAAAATTTTTAAGGGACTTTGAAAAAATTTCAACTGGAATTTTAGCAATTTTTTTTACGTGAAATTGTAAACATGTGGACATGGATTTTGAAAATTCTAGAGAGAATTTTAAAAGCTTCAAGAGAATTTCAACAATTTTGAGAGGGATTTGAAAAGTTTCAATGGGAATGGGAAGAATTGGGACAAAAATTGGAAAATTTTGAAGGGACTTTGAAAAAATTTCAACTGGAATTTTAGCAATTTTTTGATGTGAAATTGTAAACATGTGGCCATGGATTTTGAAAATTCTAGAGAGAATTTTAAAAGCTTCAACAGAATTTCAACAATTTTGAGAGGGATTTGAAAAGTTTCAATGGGAATGGGAAGAATTGGGACAAAAATTGGAAAATTTTTAAGGGACTTTGAAAAAATTTCAACTGGAATTTTAGCAATTTTTTGACATGAAATTGTAAACATGTGGACATGGATTTTGAAAATTCTAGAGAGAATTTTAAAAGCTTCAAGAGAATTTCAACAATTTTGAGAGGGATTTGAAAAGTTTCAATGGGAATGGGAAGAATTGGGACAAAAATTGGAAAATTTTTAAGGGACTTTGAAAAAATTTCAACTGGAATTTTAGCCATTTTTTGACGTGAAATTGTAAACATGTGGCCATGGATTTTGAAAATTCTAGAGAGAATTTTAAAAGCTTCAACAGAATTTCTACAATTTTGAGAGGGATTTGAAAAGTTTCAATGGGAATGGGAAGAATTGGGACAAAAATTGGAAAATTTTTAAGGGACTTTGAAAAAATTTCAACTGGAATTTTAGCAATTTTTTTACATGAAATTGTAAACATGTGGACATGGATTTTGAAAATTCTAGAGAGAATTTTAAAAGCTTCAACAGAATTTCAACAATTTTGAGAGGGATTTGAAAAGTTTCAATGGGAATGGGAAGAATTGGGACAAAAATTGGAAAATTTTTAAGGGACTTTGGAAAAATTTCAACTGGAATTTTAGCCATTTTTTTTACGTGAAATTGTAAACATGTGGACATGGATTTTGAAAATTCTAGAGAGAATTTTAAAAGCTTCAACAGAATTTCAACAATTTTGAGAGGGATTTGAAAAGTTTCAATGGGAATGGGAAGAATTGGGACAAAAATTGGAAAATTTTGAAGGGACTTTGAAAAAATTTCAACTGGAATTTTAGCAATTTTTTGATGTGAAATTGTAAACATGTGGCCATGGATTTTGAAAATTCTAGAGAGAATTTTAAAAGCTTCAACAGAATTTCAACAATTTTGAGAGGGATTTGAAAAGTTTCAATGGGAATGGGAAGAATTGGGACAAAAATTGGAAAATTTTTAAGGGACTTTGGAAAAATTTCAACTGGAATTTTAGCAATTTTTTTTACGTGAAATTGTAAACATGTGGACATGGATTTTGAAAATTCTAGAGAGAATTTTAAAAGCTTCAACAGAATTTCAACAATTTTGAGAGGGATTTGAAAAGTTTCAATGGGAATGGGAAGAATTGGGACAAAAATTGGAAAATTTTTAAGGGACTTTGAAAAAATTTCAACTGGAATTTTAGCCATTTTTTTATGTGAAATTGTAAACATGTGGCCATGGATTTTGAAAATTCCAGAGAGAATTTTAAAAGCTTCAAGAGAATTTCAACAATTTTGAGAGGGATTTGAAAAGTTTCAATGGGAATGGGAAGAATTGGGACAAAAATTGGAAAATTTTTAAGGGACTTTGAAAAAATTTCAACTGGAATTTTAGCCATTTTTTGACGTGAACTTGTAAACATGTGGACATGGATTTTGAAAATTCTAGAGAGAATTTTAAAAGCTTCAACAGAATTTCAACAATTTTGAGAGGGATTTGAAAAGTTTCAATGGGAATGGGAAGAATTGGGACAAAAATTGGAAAATTTTTAAGGGACTTTGAAAAAATTTCAACTGGAATTTTAGCAATTTTTTTATGTGAAATTGTAAACATGTGGACATGGATTTTGAAAATTCTAGAGAGAATTTTAAAAGCTTCAACAGAATTTCAACAATTTTGAGAGGGATTTGAAAAGTTTCAATGGGAATGGGAAGAATTGGGACAAAAATTGGAAAATTTTGAAGGGACTTTGAAAAAATTTCAACTGGAATTTTAGCCATTTTTTGACGTGAACTTGTAAACATGTGGCCATGGATTTTGAAAATTCTAGAGAGAATTTTAAAAGCTTCAACAGAATTTCAACAATTTTGAGAGGGATTTGAAAAGTTTCAATGGGAATGGGAAGAATTGGGACAAAAATTGGAAAATTTTTAAGGGACTTTGAAAAAATTTCAACTGGAATTTTAGCAATTTTTTTATGTGAAATTGTAAACATGTGGACATGGATTTTGAAAATTCTAGAGAGAATTTTAAAAGCTTCAACAGAATTTCAACAATTTTGAGAGGGATTTGAAAAGTTTCAATGGGAATGGGAAGAATTGGGACAAAAATTGGAAAATTTTGAAGGGACTTTGAAAAAATTTCAACTGGAATTTTAGCCATTTTTTTATGTGAAATTGTAAACATGTGGACATGGATTTTGAAAATTCTAGAGAGAATTTTAAAAGCTTCAACAGAATTTCAACAATTTTGAGAGGGATTTGAAAAGTTTCAATGGGAATGGGAAGAATTGGGACAAAAATTGGAAAATTTTTAAGGGACTTTGAAAAAATTTCAACTGGAATTTTAGCCATTTTTTGACGTGAACTTGTAAACATGTGGACATGGATTTTGAAAATTCTAGAGAGAATTTTAAAAGCTTCAAGAGAATTTCAACAATTTTGAGAGGGATTTGAAAAGTTTCAATGGGAATGGGAAGAATTGGGACAAAAATTGGAAAATTTTTAAGGGACTTTGAAAAAATTTCAACTGGAATTTTAGCAATTTTTTTTATGTGAAATTGTAAACATGTGGACATGGATTTTGAAAATTCTAGAGAGAATTTTAAAAGCTTCAAGAGAATTTCAACAATTTTGAGAGGGATTTGAAAAGTTTCAATGGGAATGGGAAGAATTGGGACAAAAATTGGAAAATTTTTAAGGGACTTTGAAAAAATTTCAACTGGAATTTTAGCAATTTTTTTATGTGAAATTGTAAACATGTGGACATGGATTTTGAAAATTCTAGAGAGAATTTTAAAAGCTTCAACAGAATTTCAACAATTTTGAGAGGGATTTGAAAAGTTTCAATGGGAATGGGAAGAATTGGGACAAAAATTGGAAAATTTTGAAGGGACTTTGAAAAAATTTCAACTGGAATTTTAGCCATTTTTTTATGTGAAATTGTAAACATGTGGACATGGATTTTGAAAATTCTAGAGAGAATTTTAAAAGCTTCAACAGAATTTCAACAATTTTGAGAGGGATTTGAAAAGTTTCAATGGGAATGGGAAGAATTGGGACAAAAATTGGAAAATTTTTAAGGGACTTTGAAAAAATTTCAACTGGAATTTTAGCCATTTTTTGACGTGAACTTGTAAACATGTGGACATGGATTTTGAAAATTCTAGAGAGAATTTTAAAAGCTTCAAGAGAATTTCAACAATTTTGAGAGGGATTTGAAAAGTTTCAATGGGAATGGGAAGAATTGGGACAAAAATTGGAAAATTTTTAAGGGACTTTGGAAAAATTTCAACTGGAATTTTAGCAATTTTTTTTACGTGAAATTGTAAACATGTGGACATGGAGTTTGAAAATTCTAGAGAGAATTTTAAAAGCTTCAAGAGAATTTCAACTATTTTGAGAGGGATTTGAAAAGTTTCAATGGGAATGGGAAGAATTGGGACAAAAATTGGAAAATTTTGAAGGGACTTTGAAAAAATTTCAACTGGAATTTTAGCAATTTTTTGACGTGAAATTGTAAACATGTGGCCATGGATTTTGAAAATTCTAGAGAGAATTTTAAAAGCTTCAAGAGAATTTCAACAATTTTGAGAGGGATTTGAAAAGTTTCAATGGGAATGGGAAGAATTGGGACAAAAATTGGAAAATTTTGAAGGGACTTTGAAAAAATTTCAACTGGAATTTTAGCAATTTTTGACGTGAAATTGTAAACATGTGGACATGGATTTTGAAAATTCTAGAGAGAATTTTAAAAGCTTCAACAGAATTTCAACAATTTTGAGAGGGATTTGAAAAGTTTCAATGGGAATGGGAAGAATTGGGACAAAAATTGGAAAATTTTGAAGGGACTTTGGAAAAATTTCAACTGGAATTTTAGCAATTTTTTTTACGTGAAATTGTAAACATGTGGCCATGGATTTTGAAAATTCTAGAGAGAATTTTAAAAGCTTCAAGAGAATTTCAACAATTTTGAGAGGGATTTGAAAAGTTTCAATGGGAATGGGAAGAATTGGGACAAAAATTGGAAAATTTTGAAGGGACTTTGAAAAAATTTCAACTGGAATTTTAGCCATTTTTTGACGTGAAATTGTAAACATGTGGACATGGATTTTGAAAATTCTAGAGAGAATTTTAAAAGCTTCAACAGAATTTCAACAATTTTGAGAGGGATTTGAAAAGTTTCAATGGGAATGGGAAGAATTGGGACAAAAATTGGAAAATTTTTAAGGGACTTTGAAAAAATTTCAACTGGAATTTTAGCCATTTTTTGACGTGAAATTGTAAACATGTGGACATGGATTTTGAAAATTCTAGAGAGAATTTTAAAAGCTTCAAGAGAATTTCAACAATTTTGAGAGGGATTTGAAAAGTTTCAATGGGAATGGGAAGAATTGGGACAAAAATTGGAAAATTTTTAAGGGACTTTGAAAAAATTTCAACTGGAATTTTAGCAATTTTTTTTATGTGAAATTGTAAACATGTGGACATGGATTTTGAAAATTCTAGAGAGAATTTTAAAAGCTTCAAGAGAATTTCAACAATTTTGAGAGGGATTTGAAAAGTTTCAATGGGAATGGGAAGAATTGGGACAAAAATTGGAAAATTTTTAAGGGACTTTGAAAAAATTTCAACTGGAATTTTAGCAATTTTTTTATGTGAAATTGTAAACATGTGGACATGGATTTTGAAAATTCTAGAGAGAATTTTAAAAGCTTCAACAGAATTTCAACAATTTTGAGAGGGATTTGAAAAGTTTCAATGGGAATGGGAAGAATTGGGACAAAAATTGGAAAATTTTGAAGGGACTTTGAAAAAATTTCAACTGGAATTTTAGCCATTTTTTTATGTGAAATTGTAAACATGTGGCCATGGATTTTGAAAATTCCAGAGAGAATTTTAAAAGCTTCAAGAGAATTTCAACAATTTTGAGAGGGATTTGAAAAGTTTCAATGGGAATGGGAAGAATTGGGACAAAAATTGGAAAATTTTGAAGGGACTTTGAAAAAATTTCAACTGGAATTTTAGCCATTTTTTGACGTGAAATTGTAAACATGTGGCCATGGATTTTGAAAATTCTAGAGAGAATTTTAAAAGCTTCAACAGAATTTCAAAAATTTTGAGAGGGATTTGAAAAGTTTCAATGGGAATGGGAAGAATTGGGACAAAAATTGGAAAATTTTTAAGGGACTTTGAAAAAATTTCAACTGGAATTTTAGCCATTTTTTGACGTGAACTTGTAAACATGTGGACATGGATTTTGAAAATTCTAGAGAGAATTTTAAAAGCTTCAACAGAATTTCAACAATTTTGAGAGGGATTTGAAAAGTTTCAATGGGAATGGGAAGAATTGGGACAAAAATTGGAAAATTTTTAAGGGACTTTGGAAAAATTTCAACTGGAATTTTAGCAATTTTTTTTACATGAAATTGTAAACATGTGGACATGGAGTTTGAAAATTCTAGAGAGAATTTTAAAAGCTTCAAGAGAATTTCAACTATTTTGAGAGGGATTTGAAAAGTTTCAATGGGAATGGGAAGAATTGGGACAAAAATTGGAAAATTTTTAAGGGACTTTGAAAAAATTTCAACTGGAATTTTAGCAATTTTTTTTACGTGAAATTGTAAACATGTGGACATGGATTTTGAAAATTCTAGAGAGAATTTTAAAAGCTTCAAGAGAATTTCAACAATTTTGAGAGGGATTTGAAAAGTTTCAATGGGAATGGGAAGAATTGGGACAAAAATTGGAAAATTTTTAAGGGACTTTGAAAAAATTTCAACTGGAATTTTAGCCATTTTTTGACGTGAAATTGTAAACATGTGGACATGGATTTTGAAAATTCTAGAGAGAATTTTAAAAGCTTCAACAGAATTTCAACAATTTTGAGATGGATTTGAAAAGTTTCAATGGGAATGGGAAGAATTGGGACAAAAATTGGAAAATTTTTAAGGGACTTTGAAAAAATTTCAACTGGAATTTTAGCAATTTTTTGACGTGAAATTGTAAACATGTGGCCATGGATTTTGAAAATTCCAGAGAGAATTTTAAAAGCTTCAAGAGAATTTCAACAATTTTGAGAGGGATTTGAAAAGTTTCAATGGGAATGGGAAGAATTGGGACAAAAATTGGAAAATTTTTAAGGGACTTTGAAAAAATTTCAACTGGAATTTTAGCCATTTTTTGACGTGAAATTGTAAACATGTGGCCATGGATTTTGAAAATTCTAGAGAGAATTTTAAAAGCTTCAACAGAATTTCAACAATTTTGAGAGGGATTTGAAAAGTTTCAATGGGAATGGGAAGAATTGGGACAAAAATTGGAAAATTTTTAAGGGACTTTGAAAAAATTTCAACTGGAATTTTAGCAATTTTTTTATGTGAAATTGTAAACATGTGGACATGGATTTTGAAAATTCTAGAGAGAATTTTAAAAGCTTCAACAGAATTTCAACAATTTTGAGAGGGATTTGAAAAGTTTCAATGGGAATGGGAAGAATTGGGACAAAAATTGGAAAATTTTGAAGGGACTTTGAAAAAATTTCAACTGGAATTTTAGCCATTTTTTTATGTGAAATTGTAAACATGTGGACATGGATTTTGAAAATTCTAGAGAGAATTTTAAAAGCTTCAAGAGAATTTCAACAATTTTGAGAGGGATTTGAAAAGTTTCAATGGGAATGGGAAGAATTGGGACAAAAATTGGAAAATTTTTAAGGGACTTTGAAAAAATTTCAACTGGAATTTTAGCCATTTTTTGACGTGAAATTGTAAACATGTGGACATGGATTTTGAAAATTCTAGAGAGAATTTTAAAAGCTTCAACAGAATTTCAACAATTTTGAGAGGGATTTGAAAAGTTTCAATGGGAATGGGAAGAATTGGGACAAAAATTGGAAAATTTTTAAGGGACTTTGGAAAAATTTCAACTGGAATTTTAGCAATTTTTTTTACGTGAAATTGTAAACATGTGGACATGGAGTTTGAAAATTCTAGAGAGAATTTTAAAAGCTTCAAGAGAATTTCAACTATTTTGAGAGGGATTTGAAAAGTTTCAATGGGAATGGGAAGAATTGGGACAAAAATTGGAAAATTTTTAAGGGACTTTGAAAAAATTTCAACTGGAATTTTAGCCATTTTTTGACGTGAAATTGTAAACATGTGGCCATGGATTTTGAAAATTCTAGAGAGAATTTTAAAAGCTTCAACAGAATTTCAACAATTTTGAGAGGGATTTGAAAAGTTTCAATGGGAATGGGAAGAATTGGGACAAAAATTGGAAAATTTTTAAGGGACTTTGAAAAAATTTCAACTGGAATTTTAGCCATTTTTTTATGTGAAATTGTAAACATGTGGCCATGGATTTTGAAAATTCTAGAGAGAATTTTAAAAGCTTCAAGAGAATTTCAACAATTTTGAGAGGGATTTGAAAAGTTTCAATGGGAATGGGAAGAATTGGGACAAAAATTGGAAAATTTTGAAGGGACTTTGAAAAAATTTCAACTGGAATTTTAGCAAATTTTTACGTGAAATTGTAAACATGTGGACATGGATTTTGAAAATTCTAGAGACAATTTTAAAAGCTTTAACAGAATTTCTATAATTTTGAGAGGGATTTGAAAAGTTTCAATGGGAATGGGAAGAATTGGGACAAAAATTTGAAAATTTTTAAGGGACTTTGAAAAAATTTCAACTGGAATTTTAGCCATTTTTTTTACGTGAAATTGTGAACATGTGGACATGGATTTTGAAAATTCTAGAGAGAATTTTAAAAGCTTCAAGAGAATTTCAACAATTTTGAGAGGGATTTGAAAAGTTTCAATGGGAATGGGAAGAATTGGGACAAAAATTGGAAAATTTTTAAGGGACTTTGAAAAAATTTCAACTGGAATTTTAGCCATTTTTTGACGTGAAATTGTAAACATGTGGCCATGGATTTTGAAAATTCTAGAGAGAATTTTAAAAGCTTCAAGAGAATTTCAACAATTTTGAGAGGGATTTGAAAAGTTTCAATGGGAATGGGAAGAATTGGGACAAAAATTGGAAAATTTTTAAGGGACTTTGAAAAAATTTCAACTGGAATTTTAGCCATTTTTTGACGTGAAATTGTAAACATGTGGCCATGGATTTTGAAAATTCTAGAGAGAATTTTAAAAGCTTCAAGAGAATTTCAACAATTTTGAGAGGGATTTGAAAAGTTTCAATGGGAATGGGAAGAATTGGGACAAAAATTGGAAAATTTTGAAGGGACTTTGAAAAAATTTCAACTGGAATTTTAGCCATTTTTTGACGTGAAATTGTAAACATGTGGACATGGATTTTGAAAATTCTAGAGAGAATTTTAAAAGCTTCAACAGAATTTCAACAATTTTGAGAGGGATTTGAAAAGTTTCAATGGGAATGGGAAGAATTGGGACAAAAATTGGAAAATTTTGAAGGGACTTTGAAAAAATTTCAACTGGAATTTTAGCCATTTTTTGACGTGAAATTGTAAACATGTGGCCATGGATTTTGAAAATTCTAGAGAGAATTTTAAAAGCTTCAACAGAATTTCAACCATTTTGAGAGGGATTTGAAAAGATTCAATGGGAATGGGAAGAATTGGGACAAAAATTGGAAAATTTTGAAGGGACTTTGAAAAAATTTCAACTGGAATTTTAGCCATTTTTTGACGTGAATTTGTAAACATGTGGACATGGATTTTGAAAATTCTAGAGAGAATTTTAAAAGCTTCAACACAATTTCAACTATTTTGAGAGGGATTTGAAAAGTTTCAATGGGAATGGGAAGAATTGGGACAAAAATTGGAAAATTTTGAAGGGACTTTGAAAAAATTTCAACTGGAATTTTATCAATTTTTTGACGTGAAATTGTAAACATGTGGACATGGATTTTGAAAATTCTAGAGAGGATTTTAAAAGTTTCAACAGAATTTCAACAATTTTGAGAGGGATTTGAAAAGTTTCAATGGGAATGGGAAGAATTGGGACAAAAATTGGAAAATTTTGAAGGGACTTTGAAAAAATTTCAACTGGAATTTTAGCAAATTTTTACGTGAAATTGTAAACATGTGGCCATGGATTTTGAAAATTCTAGAGAGAATTTTAAAAGCTTCAAGAGAATTTCAACAATTTTGAGAGGGATTTGAAAAGTTTCAATGGGAATGGGAAGAATTGGGACAAAAATTGGAAAATTTTTAAGGGACTTTGAAAAAATTTCAACTGGAATTTTAGCAATTTTTTGACGTGAACTTGTAAACATGTGGACATGGATTTTGAAAATTCTAGAGAGAATTTTAAAAGCTTCAACAGAATTTCAACAATTTTGAGAGGGATTTGAAAAGTTTCAATGGGAATGGGAAGAATTGGGACAAAAATTGGAAAATTTTTAAGGGACTTTGAAAAAATTTCAACTGGAATTTTAGCCATTTTTTGACGTGAAATTGTAAACATGTGGACATGGATTTTGAAAATTCTAGAGAGAATTTTAAAAGCTTCAAGAGAATTTCAACAATTTTGAGAGGGATTTGAAAAGTTTCAATGGGAATGGGAAGAATTGGGACAAAAATTGGAAAATTTTTAAGGGACTTTGAAAAAATTTCAACTGGAATTTTAGCAAATTTTTACGTGAAATTGTAAACATGTGGACATGGATTTTGAAAATTCTAGAGACAATTTTAAAAGCTTTAACAGAATTTCTACAATTTTGAGAGGGATTTTAAAAGTTTCAATGGGAATGGGAAGAATTGGGACAAAAATTGGAAAATTTTTAAGGGACTTTGAAAAAATTTCAACTGGAATTTTAGCATTTTTTTTTACGTGAAATTGTGAACATGTGGACATGGATTTTGAAAATTCTAGAGAGAATTTTAAAAGCTTCAAGAGAATTTCAACAATTTTGAGAGGGATTTGAAAAGTTTCAATGGGAATGGGAAGAATTGGGACAAAAATTGGAAAATTTTGAAGGGACTTTGAAAAAATTTCAACTGGAATTTTAGCAATTTTTTGACGTGAAATTGTAAACATGTGGCCATGGATTTTGAAAATTCTAGAGAGAATTTTAAAAGCTTCAACCGAATTTCAACAATTTTGAGAGGGATTTTAAAAGTTTCAATGGGAATGGGAAGAATTGGGACAAAAATTGGAAAATTTTTAAGGGACTTTGAAAAAATTTCAACTGGAATTTTAGCCATTTTTTGACGTGAAATTGTAAACATGTGGACATGGATTTTGAAAATTCTAGAGAGAATTTTAAAAGCTTCAAGAGAATTTCAACAATTTTGAGAGGGATTTGAAAAGTTTCAATGGGAATGGGAAGAATTGGGACAAAAATTGGAAAATTTTTAAGGGACTTTGAAAAAATTTCAACTGGAATTTTAGCCATTTTTTGACGTGAAATTGTAAACATGTGGACATGGATTTTGAAAATTCTAGAGAGAATTTTAAAAGCTTCAAGAGAATTTCAACAATTTTGAGAGGGATTTGAAAAGTTTCAATGGGAATGGGAAGAATTGGGACAAAAATTGGAAAATTTTTAAGGGACTTTGAAAAAATTTCAACTGGAATTTTAGCAATTTTTTGACGTGAAATTGTAAACATGTGGACATGGATTTTGAAAATTCTAGAGAGAATTTTAAAAGTTTCAACAAAATTTCAACAATTTTGAGAGGGATTTGAAAAGTTTCAATGGGAATGGGAAGAATTGGGACAAAAATTGGAAAATTTTGAAGGGACTTTGAAAAAATTTCAACTGGAATTTTAGCCATTTTTTGACGTGAAATTGTAAACATGTGGACATGGATTTTGAAAATTCTAGAGAGAATTTTAAAAGTTTCAACAGAATTTCAACAATTTTGAGAGGGATTTGAAAAGTTTCAATGGGAATGGGAAGAATTGGGACAAAAATTGGAAAATTTTTCAGGGACTTTGAAAAAATTTCAACTGGAATTTTAGCCATTTTTTGACGTGAAATTGTAAACATGTGGACATGGATTTTGAAAATTCTAGAGAGAATTTTAAAAGCTTCAAGAGAATTTCAACAATTTTGAGAGGGATTTGAAAAGTTTCAATGGGAATGGGAAGAATTGGGACAAAAATTGGAAAATTTTGAAGGGACTTTGAAAAAATTTCAACTGGAATTTTAGCAATTTTTTGACGTGAAATTGTAAACATGTGGACATGGATTTTGAAAATTCTAGAGAGAATTTTAAAAGCTTCAACCGAATTTCAACAATTTTGAGAGGGATTTTAAAAGTTTCAATGGGAATGGGAAGAATTGGGACAAAAATTGGAAAATTTTTAAGGGACTTTGAAAAAATTTCAACTGGAATTTTAGCCATTTTTTGACGTGAAATTGTAAACATGTGGCCATGGATTTTGAAAATTCTAGAGAGAATTTTAAAAGCTTCAAGAGAATTTCAACAATTTTGAGAGGGATTTGAAAAGTTTCAATGGGAATGGGAAGAATTGGGACAAAAATTGGAAAATTTTGAAGGGACTTTGAAAAAATTTCAACTGGAATTTTAGCAATTTTTTGACGTGAAATTGTAAACATGTGGCCATGGATTTTGAAAATTCTAGAGAGAATTTTAAAAGCTTCAAGAGAATTTCAACAATTTTGAGAGGGATTTGAAAAGTTTCAATGGGAATGGGAAGAATTGGGACAAAAATTGGAAAATTTTTAAGGGACTTTGAAAAAATTTCAACTGGAATTTTAGCAATTTTTTGACGTGAAATTGTAAACATGTGGACATGGATTTTGAAAATTCTAGAGAGAATTTTATAAGTTTCAACAAAATTTCAACAATTTTGAGAGGGATTTGAAAAGTTTCAATGGGAATGGGAAGAATTGGGACAAAAATTGGAAAATTTTTCAGGGACTTTGAAAAAATTTCAACTGGAATTTTAGCCATTTTTTGACGTGAAATTGTAAACATGTGGACATGGATTTTGAAAATTCTAGAGAGAATTTTAAAAGCTTCAAGAGAATTTCAACAATTTTGAGAGGGATTTGAAAAGTTTCAATGGGAATGGGAAGAATTGGGACAAAAATTGGAAAATTTTGAAGGGACTTTGAAAAAATTTCAACTGGAATTTTAGCAATTTTTTTATGTGAAATTGTAAAGATGTGGACATGGATTTTGAAAATTCTAGAGAGAATTTTAAAAGCTTCAAGAGAATTTCAACAATTTTGAGAGGGATTTGAAAAGTTTCAATGGGAATGGGAAGAATTGGGACAAAAATTGGAAAATTTTTAAGGGACTTTGAAAAAATTTCAACTGGAATTTTAGCCATTTTTTGACGTGAAATTGTAAACATGTGGACATGGATTTTGAAAATTCTAGAGAGAATTTTAAAAGCTTCAAGAGAATTTCAACAATTTTGAGAGGGATTTGAAACGTTTCAATGGGAATGGTAAGAATTGGGACAAAAATGGGAAAATTTTTAAGGGACTTTGAAAAAATGTCAACTGGAATTTTAGCCATTTTTTGACGTGAAATTGTAAACATGTGGACATGGATTTTGAAAATTCTAGAGAGAATTTTAAAAGCTTCAAGAGAATTTCAACAATTTTGAGAGGGATTTGAAAAGTTTCAATGGGAATGGTAAGAATTGGGACAAAAATTGGAAAATTTTTAAGGGACTTTGAAAAAATTTCAACTGGAATTTTAGCAAATTTTTACGTGAAATTGTAAACATGTGGACATGGATTTTGAAAATTCTAGAGACAATTTTAAAAGCTTTAACAGAATTTCTACAATTTTGAGAGGGATTTGAAAAGTTTCAATGGGAATGGGAAGAATTGGGACAAAAATTGGAAAATTTTTAAGGGACTTTGAAAAAATTTCAACTGGAATTTTAGCATTTTTTTTTACGTGAAATTGTGAACATGTGGACATGGATTTTGAAAATTCTAGAGAGAATTTTAAAAGCTTCAAGAGAATTTCAACAATTTTGAGAGGGATTTGAAAAGTTTCAATGGGAATGGGAAGAATTGGGACAAAAATTGGAAAATTTTTAAGGGACTTTGAAAAAATTTCAACTGGAATTTTAGCCATTTTTTGACGTGAAATTGTAAACATGTGGACATGGATTTTGAAAATTCTAGAGAGAATTTTAAAAGTTTCAACAGAATTTCAACAATTTTGAGAGGGATTTGAAAAGTTTCAATGGGAATGGGAAGAATTGGGACAAAAATTGGAAAATTTTTCAGGGACTTTGAAAAAATTTCAACTGGAATTTTAGCCATTTTTTTATGTGAAATTGTAAACATGTGGACATGGATTTTGAAAATTCTAGAGAGAATTTTAAAAGCTTCAACAGAATTTCAACAATTTTGAGAGGGATTTGAAAAGTTTCAATGGGAATGGGAAGAATTGGGACAAAAATTGGAAAATTTTGAAGGGACTTTGAAAAAATTTCAACTGGAATTTTAGCAATTTTTTGACGTGAAATTGTAAACATGTGGACATGGATTTTGAAAATTCTAGAGAGAATTTTAAAAGTTTCAACAAAAATTTCAACAATTTTGAG
>NW_028115160.1:0-19058 GCF_964273445.1 Streptopelia decaocto
CCATGAACCCCCCCATAGTGACCCCCATGTCCCCCTTGTACCCCCCCATCCCTCTCCATTCCCCCAAGACCCCCCCACTCCATCCCCTGTATCCCGCCAAAAACCCCCGGAAACCCCCCCCGACCCCCCATGAACCCCCCATAGTGACCCCATGTCCCCTTTGCACCCCTTGTATCCTTCTCCACCGCCCCCCAAGACCCCCCCCCCCACTCCATCCCCTGTATCCCCCCAAAACCCCATGAAAACCCCCAAAACCCCAATACCCCCCCATAGTGACCCCATATCCCCCCCCATATCTTTCTCCATACCCCCCCAGAACCCCCAGGACCCCCCCACTCCATCCCCTGCATCCCTCTCCATCACCCCCAATAGCCCCTTTATTCCCTCGTATCCCCCCAAAACCCATGAAAACCCCCCAAACCCCAATAACCCCCCCATAGTGACCCCCATGTCCCCCTTGCTCCCCCCATATCCTTCTCCATCCCCCCCAAGACCCCCAGGACCCTCCACTCCATCCCCAATAACCTTCTCCATCCCCCCAATACCCCCAACTCCATCCCCTGCATCCCTCTCCATCACCCCCCGTACCCCCTTTACTTCCCCGTATCCCCCCAAAACCCCATGAAACCCCCCCCCAAAACCCCAATAATCCCCCCATAGTGACCCCCCATGTCCCCCCCATATCCCCTTCCATCACCCCCAGGACCCCTCACTCCATCCCCTGCATCCCTCTCCATCACCCCCAGACCCCCTTTACTCCCCCCGTATCCCCCCAAAACCCCATGAAACCCCCAAAACCCCAATAACCCCCCCATAGTGACCCCCATGTCCCCCCTATATCCTTCTCCATCCTCCCCAGGACCCCCCGCCTTGATCCCCCATAACCTTCTCCATCACCCCAATACCCCCCAACTCCATCCCTGTATCCCCCCAGAACCCCCCGAAACCCCAATAACCCCCCCCATAGTGACCCCCATGTCCCCCTTGCTCCCCCCATATCCTTCTCCATCCCCCCAAGACCCCCAGGACCCTCCACTCCATCCCCAATAACCTTCTCCATCCCCCCCAATACCCCCCAACTCCATCCCCTGCATCCCTCTCCATCACCCCCTACACCCCCTTTATTCCCCCCGTATCCCCCCAAAACCCCATGAAAACCCCCCAAACCCCCAATAACCCCCATACTCACCCCCCATGTCCCCCCCCATCCCCTTCCATCACCCCCAGGACCCCCCACTCCATCCCCTGCATCCCTCTCCATCACCCCCAGACCCCCTTTATTCCCCTGTATCCCCCCAAAACCCCATGAAAACCCCCAAAACCCCAATAACCCCCCCATAGTGACCCCCATGTCCCCCCTATATCCTTCTCCATCCTCCCCAGGACCCCCCGCCTTGATCCCCCATAACCTTCTCCATCACCCCAATACCCCCCAACTCCATCCCCTGTATCCCCCCAGAACCCCCCGAAACCCCAATAACCCCCCCCATAGTGACCCCCATGTCCCCCTTGCTCCCCCCATATCCTTCTCCATCCCCCCCAAGACCCCCAGGACCCTCCACTCCATCCCCAATAACCTTCTCCATCCCCCCCAATACCCCCCAACTCCATCCCCTGCATCCCTCTCCATCACCCCCTACACCCCCTTTATTCCCCCCGTATCCCCCCAAAACCCCATGAAAACCCCCCAAACCCCCAATAACCCCCCATACTCACCCCCCATGTCCCCCCCATCCCCTTCCATCACCCCCAGGACCCCCCACTCCATCCCCTGCATCCCTCTCCATCACCCCCAGACCCCCTTTATTCCCCTGTATCCCCCCAAAACCCCATGAAAACCCCCAAACCCCAATAACCCCCCCATAGTGACCCCCATGTCCCCCCTATATCCTTCTCCATCCTCCCCAGGACCCCCCGCCTTGATCCCCCATAACCTTCTCCATCACCCCAATACCCCCCAACTCCATCCCCTGTATCCCCCCAGAACCCCCCGAAACCCCAATAACCCCCCCCATAGTGACCCCCATGTCCCCCTTGCTCCCCCCATATCCTTCTCCATCCCCCCCAAGACCCCCAGGACCCTCCACTCCATCCCCCATAACCTTCTCAATACCCCCCAACTCCATCCCCTGCATCCCTCTCCATCACCCCCCATATCCCCTTTACTCCCTCCGTATCCCCCCAAAACCCCATGAAACCCCCCCCAAAACCCCAATAATCCCCCCATAGTGACCCCCCATGTCCCCCCCATATCCCCTTCCATCACCCCCAGGACCCCTCACTCCATCCCCTGCATCCCTCTCCATCACCCCCAGACCCCCTTTACTCCCCCCGTATCCCCCCAAAACCCCACGAAACCCCCCCAAAACCCCACGAAACCCCCCAAAACCCCCATGACCCCCCCCCGCACACCCCCCTGACCCCCCGCTCCCGTTGCAGGGTGCAGGATGAGCTCGTGCAGCTCGCGGGCGCTGACGCTGCTGAGCAGCGTGTTCGGGGCGTGCGGGCTGCTGCTGGTGGGCATCGCCGTCAGCACCGACTACTGGCTCTACATGGAGGAGGGGGTGGTGCTGCCGCAGAACCAGAGCACGCAGGTGCGCATGGCGCTGCACGCCGGGCTCTGGCGCGTCTGCTTCTTCGCCGGTACGTACCCCAAACCGCATCCCCGGAACCCAAATCCCTGTCCCTGGATCCCAGGATCCAGCACTGGTACCCAAACACCCATCGCTGTATCCCAAAAACCAGCCATGGGCCTCAAAACCCCATCCCTGTATCCCAGAATCCATCACTGGTACCCAAATCCCCATCCCTGTATCCCAACATCCATCACTGGTACCCAAATCCCCATCCCCATATCCCAAACCCCATCCCTGTATCCCAACATCCATCACTGGTACCCAAATCCCCATCCCCATATCCCAAATCCCATCCCTGTATCCCAGAATCCATCACTGGTACCCAAACACCCATCCCTGTATCCCAACATCCGTCACTGGTACCCAAATCCCCATCCCTGTATCCCAGAATCCATCACTGGTACCCAAATCCCCATCCCTGTATCCCAAACTCCATCACTGGTACCCAAATCCCCATCCCCGTATCCCAACATCCATCACTGGTACCCAAATCCCCATCCCCGTATCCCAAACCCCATCCCTGTATCCCAGAATCCATCACTGGTACCCAAATCCCCATCCCTGTATCCCAAACTCCATCACTGGTACCCAAATCCCCATCCCCGTATCCCAAACCCCATCCCCATATCCCTACATCCATCACTGGTACCCAAATCCCCATCCCGTATCCCAAACCCCATCCCTGTATCCCAGAATCCATCACTGGTACCCAAATCCCCATCCCTGTATCCCAGAATCCATCACTGGTACCCAAAACCCCATCACTGGTACTCAAATCCCCATCCCTGTATCCCAACATCCATCACTGGTACCCAAACCCCATCACTGGTACCCAAATCCCCATCCCCGTATCCCAAAATCCATCACTGGTACCCAAATCCCCATCCCTGTATCCCAACATCCATCACTGGTACCCAAATTCCCATCCCTGTATCCCAACATCCATCACTGGTACCCAAACCCCATCACTGGTACCCAAATCCCCATCCCCGTATCCCAAAATCCATCACTGGTACCCAAATCCCCATCCCTGTATCCCAACATCCATCACTGGTACCCAAACACCCATCCCTGTATCCCAAAATCCATCACTGGTACCCAAACCCCATCACTGGTACCCAAAACCCCGTCCCTGTATCCCAACATCCATCACTGGTACCCAAACACCCATCCCTGTATCCCAACATCCATCACTGGTACCCAAATCCCCATCCCTGTATCCCAAAAACCAGCCATGGGCCTCAAAACCCCATCACTGGTACCCAAATCCCCATCCCTGTATCCCAAAAACCAGCCATGGGCCTCAAAACCCCATCACTGGTACCCAAATCCCCATCCGCGTATCCTAAACCCCATCCCTGTATCCCAACATCCATCACTGGTACTCAAATCCCCATCCCTGTATCCCAAACTCCATCACTGGTACCCAAATCCCCATCCCCGTATCCCAAACCCCATCCCTGTATCCCAACATCCATCACTGGTACCCAAATCCCCATCCCTGTATCCCAAAAATCAGCCATGGGCCTCAAAACCCCATCACTGGTACCCAAATCCCCATCCCTGTATCCCAAAAATCAGCCATGGGCCTCAAAACCCCATCACTGGTACCCAAATCCCCATCCCTGTATCCCACATCCATCACTGGTACCCAAACCCCATCCCTGTATCCCAACATGCATCACTGGTACCCAAATCCCCATCACTGGTACCCAAAACCCTGTCCCTGTATCCCAACATCCATCACTGGTACCCAAACCCCATCCCTGTATCCCAGAATCCATCACTGGTACCCAAATCCCCATCCCTGTTTAGAACCTATAGATTCTCTACATTTGCAGGCCATGAGAAGGGTCTCTGTGGGTCTCAATGGGTCTCTGTGGGGTCCTACCTATAGATTCTATACATTCCAGGCCGTGAGAAGGGTCTCTATGGGGTCCTACCTATAGATTCTATACATTCCAGGCCATGAGAAGGGTCTCTATGGGGTCCTACCTACAGATTCTATACATTTCCAGGCCGTGAGAAGGGTCTCTGTGGGGTCCTACCTATAGATTCTATACATTCCAGGCCATGAGAAGGGTCTCTATGGGGTCCTACCTACAGATTCTATACATTTCCAGGCCGTGAGAAGGGTCTCTGTGGGGTCCTACCTATAGATTCTATACATTCCAGGCCATGAGAAGGGTCTCTATGGGGTCCTACCTACAGATTCTATACATTTCCAGGCCGTGAGAAGGGTCTCTGTGGGGTCCTACCTATAGATTCTATACATTCCAGGCCGTGAGAAGGGTCTCTATGGGGTCCTACCTACAGATTCTATACATTTCCAGGCCGTGAGAAGGGTCTCTGTGGGGTCCTACCTATAGATTCTATACATTCCAGGCCGTGAGAAGGGTCTCTATGGGGTCCTACCTATAGATTCTATACATTCCAGGCCGTGAGAAGGGTCTCTGTGGGGTCCTACCTATAGATTCTATACATTCCAGGCCGTGAGAAGGGTCGCTGCGTCGCCTCCGAGTATTTCCTGGAGCCCGAGATCAACCTGGTGACCGAGAACACCGAGAACATCCTCAGTGCGTCACCTATGGGGGCCATAGGGGACATGGGGGCTACGGGGCTTCTAGGGGGGGCTATAGGGGTTCTATAGGGGCTATGGGGGTTCCAGGGGGGCTCCATGGTTTCTGTGGGGGTGGTGAGATGGTGTGCACGGGTTCTATAGGGTGCCATAGGGTTCTATAGGGTCCCCTCCATGCAGAGACGGTGCGGACGGCCACCCCGTTCCCCATGGTCAGCCTGTTCCTATAGGGGACTATAGGGTTCTGTAGGGGCCTATAGGGTTCTGTGGGGTTCCATAGGGGTCTATAGTGTTCCATGGGGGTCTATAGGTGTCTCTAGGGATCCATAGGTATCTATAGGGGTCTATAGGGTCCCCTCCGTGCAGAGACGGTGCGGACGGCCACCCCGTTCCCCATGGTCAGCCTGTTCCTATAGGGGTCTATAGAGTTCCATAGGGGTCTATAGGTGTCTGTGGGGTTCCATAGGGGTCTATAGGTGTCTCTAGGGATCCATAGGTATCTATAGGGGTCTATAGGGTCCCCTCCGTGCAGAGACGGCCACCCCGTTCCCCATGGTCAGCCTGTTCCTATAGGGGTCTATAGAGTTCCATAGGGGTCTATAGGTGTCTGTGGGGTTCCATAGGGGTCTATAGGTGTCTCTAGGGATCCATAGGTATCTATAGGGGTCTACAGGGTCCCCTCCGTGCAGAGACGGTGCGGACGGCCACCCCGTTCCCCATGGTCAGCCTGTTCCTATAGGGGTCTATAGAGTTCCATAGGGGTCTATAGGTGTCTCTAGGGATCCATAGGTATCTATAGGGGTCTATAGGGTCCCCTCCGTGCAGAGACGGTGCGGACGGCCACCCCGTTCCCCATGGTCAGCCTGTTCCTATAGGGGTCTATAGAGTTCCATAGGGGTCTATAGGTGTCTGTGGGGTTCCATAGGGGTCTATAGGTGTCTCTAGGGATCCATAGGTATCTATAGGGGTCTATAGGGTCCCCTCCGTGCAGAGACGGTGCGGACGGCCACCCCGTTCCCCATGGTCAGCCTGTTCCTCGTCTTCACGGCCTTCGTCATCAGCAACGTGGGGCACATCCGGCCCCAGCGCACCCTGCTGGCCTTCGTCTCCGGCATCTTCTTCATCCTCTCCGGTGAGACACCCCCCAGAACCCCCTAGAGACCCCCTATGGACCCCCCAAACCGGGCACCCCCATAGAACCCCCCGGGGACCCCAAAAACTGGCCCAAAATGACCCCCAAGCCCCCAATCCCCAGCACACGCTGCTGCTCTTCTGCAGCATCTTCATCATCCTCTCCAATGGGAGACCCCCCAAACCACCTATGGACCCCCAAAACCCCCTATAGACCCCCCTAAAACATCCCAGGGACCCCCCCAGAACACGCCTGAGCCCCCCAAACCGGACACCCCCATAGCACCCCCCAGGGACCCCAAAAACTGACCCAAACCCCCAAATCCCCATCACACGCTGCTGCTCTTCATCTGCAGCATCTTCATCATCCTCTCCAATGGGAGACCCCCCAAAACCACCTATAGACCCTCAAAACACCCCTATGGACCCCCAAAACCCCCCCCAAACTGGACACCCCCATAGCGCCCCCAAGGGACCCCAAAAACTGACCCAAAATGACCCCCAAACCCCATTCCCCAGCACATGCTGCTGCTCTTCTGCAGCATCTTCATCATCCTCTCCCATGGGAGACCCCCCCAAACCACCTATGGACCCCCAAAACCCCCTATAGACCCCCCTAAAACATCCCAGGGACCCCCCCAGAACACCCCTGAGCCCCCAAACCGGGCACCCCCATAACACCCCCTGGGGACCCCAAAAACTGCCCCAAAATGACCCCCAAGCCCCCATTCCCCAGCACACGCTGCTGCTCTTCTGCAGCATCTTCATCATCCTCTCCCATGGGAGACCCCCCAAAACCACCTATGGACCCCCCAAAACACCCTATAGACCCCCCTAAAACATCCCAGGGACCCCCCCAGAACACCCCTGAGCCCCCCAAACCGGACACCCCCATAGCACCCCCCGGGGACCCCAAAAACTGACCCAAACCCCCCAATCTCCATCAAACGCTGCTGCTCTTCATCTGCAGCATCTTCATCATCCTCTCCAATGGGAGACCCCCCAAAACCCCTATAGACCCCCCAAACACCCCCTATGGACCCCCAAACACCCCTATGGACCCTCCAAAACCCCCCCAAACCGGGCACCCCCATAGCACCCCCCAGGGACCCCAAAAACTGACCCAAAATGACCCCCAAGCCCCCAATCCCCATCACACGCTGCTGCTCTTCTGCAGCATCTTCATCATCCTCTCCCATGGGAGACCCCCCCAAACCACCTATGGACCCCCAAAACACCCTATAGACCCCCCTAAAACATCCCAGGGACCCCCCCAGAACACCCCTGAGCCCCCCAAACTGGGTACCCCCATAGCACCCCCCAGGGACCCCAAAAACTGACCCAAACCCCCAAATCCCCATCACACGCTGCTGCTCTTCATCTGCAGCATCTTCATCATCCTCTCCAATGGGAGACCCCCCAAAACCACCTATAGACCCTCAAAACACCCCTATGGACCCCCAAAACCCCCCCCAAACTGGACACCCCCATAGCGCCCCCAAGGGACCCCAAAAACTGACCCAAACCCCCCAATCTCCATCAAACGCTGCTGCTCTTCATCTGCAGCATCTTCATCATCCTCTCCAATGGGAGACCCCCCAAAACCACCTATGGACCCCCCAAAACCCCCTGTAGACCCCCCAAAACTCCCTATGGACCCCCAAAACACCCCCAAACCTGACACCCCCATAGCACCCCCCAGGGACCCCAAAAACTGACCCAAACCCCCAAATCCCCATCACAGGCTGCTGCTCTTCATCTGCAGCATCTTCATCATCCTCTCCAATGGGAGACCCCCCAAAACCCCTATAGACCCCCCAAACACCCCCTATGGACCCCCAAACACCCCTATGGACCCCCCAAAACCCCCCCAAACCGGGCACCCCCATAGCACCCCCCAGGGACCCCAAAAACTGACCCAAAATGACCCCCAAACCCCCAAATCCCCATCACACGCTGCTGCTCTTCATCTGCAGCATCTTCATCATCCTCTCCCATGGGAGACCCCCCAAAACCACCTATGGAACCCCCAAACACCCCCTATGGACCCCCCAAAACCCCTATAGACCCCCCAAAACTCCCTATGGACCCCCCAAAACACCCCCAAACCAGACACCCCCATAGCACCCCCCAGGGACCCCAAAAACTGACCCAAACCCCCCAATCTCCATCACACGCTGCTGCTCTTCATCTGCAGCACCTTCTTCATCCTCTCCCATGGGAAACCCCCCAAAACCCCTATAGACCCCCCAAACACCCCCTATGGACCCCCAAACACCCCTATGGACCCCCCAAAACCCCCCCAAACCGGGCACCCCCATAGCACCCCCCAGGGACCCCAAAAACTGACCCAAAATGACCCCCAAGCCCCCAATCCCCAGCACATGCTGCTGCTCTTCTGCAGCATCTTCATCATCCTCTCCCATGGGAGACCCCCCAAACCACCTATGGACCCCCAAAACCCCCTATAGACCCCCCTAAAACATCCCAGGGACCCCCCCAGAACACCCCTGAGCCCCCCAAACCGGACACCCCCATAGCACCCTCCAGGGACCCCAAAAACTGACCCAAACCCCCCAATCTCCATCAAACGCTGCTGCTCTTCATCTGCAGCATCTTCATCATCCTCTCCAATGGGAGACCCCCCAAAACCACCTATAGACCCCCCAAACACCCCCTATGGACCCCCCAAAACCCCTATAGACCCCCCAAAACTCCCTATGGACCCTCCAAAACCCCCCCAAACCGGGCACCCCCATAACGCCCCCCAGGGACCCCAAAAACTGCCCCAAAATGACCCCCAAGCCCCCATTCCCCAGCACATGCTGCTGCTCTTCTGCAGCATCTTCATCATCCTCTCCCATGGGAGACCCCCCAAAACCACCTATAGACCCCCCAAAACCCCCTATAGACCCCCCAAAACCCCCTATAGACCCCCCAAAACTCCCTATGGACCCCCCAAAACACCCCCAAACCTGACACCCCCATAGCACCCCAAGGGACCCCCAAAACTGACCCAAACCCCCAAATCCCCATCACACGCTGCTGCTCTTCATCTGCAGCATCTTCATCATCCTCTCCAATGGGAGACCCCCCCAAAACCACCTATGGACCCCCCAAAACACCTTATAGACCCCAAAAAACATCCCAGGGACCCCCCAGAACACCCCTGAGCCCCCCAAACTGGACACCCCCATAGCACCCCCCAGGGACCCCAGATCAGCCCCAGGGTTTCAGGGTCCCCCCGTGCCCATAGGGGTTGTTTTGGGGTCCCCCCGTGCCCATAAGGATTATTTTGGGGTCCCCAGGCTGTCGCTGGTGCTGGTGCTGGTTCTCTCCAGCCCCCCCCAGGGGTGTTTTGGGGTCCCCCTGTGCCCATCAGGTTATTTTGGGGTCCCCCCCAGTGACCAGGGGTGTTTTGGGGGTGTCTGGGCCCCCCCAGGGCTGTTGCTGGTGCTGGGGCTGGTTCTCTCCAGCCCCCCCAGGGGTTGTTTTGGGGTCCCCCCGTGCCCATGGGGGTTATTTTGGGGTCCCCCCGTGCCTATGGGGGTTATTTTGGGGTCCCCCCGTGCCTATGGGGGTGTTTCGGGCCCCCCCAGGGCTGTCTCTGGTGGTGGGGCTGGTTCTCTCCAGCCCCCCCAGGGGGTGTTTCTGGGGTCCCCCTGTTGCCCCAGGGGGTGTTTTTGGGGTCCCCCATAGTGACCAGGGGTGTTTTGGGGTCCCCCCGTGCCCCAGGGGGTGTTTTGGGGTCCCCCTGTGACCGGGGGTTATTTTGGGGTCCCCAGGGCTGTCTCTGGTGGTGGGGCTGGTTCTCTCCAGCCCCCCCAGGGGGTGTTTTGGGGTCCCCCCGTGCCCATGGGGTGTTTCGGGGCCCCCCCAGGGCTGTCTCTGGTGGTGGGGCTGGTTCTCTCCAGCCCCCCAGGGGTTGTTTTGGGGTCCCCCCGTGCCCACGGGGTTATTTTGGGGCCCCCCCAGGGCTGTCTCTGGTGCTGGGGCTGGTTCTCTCCAGCCCCCCAGGGGTTGTTTTGGGGTCCCCCCATGACCGGGGGTTATTTTGGGGCCCCCCCAGGGCTGTCTCTGGTGGTGGGGCTGGTTCTCTCCAGCCCCCCAGGGGTTGTTTTGGGGTCCCCCCGTGCCCACGGGGTTATTTTGGGGCCCCCCCAGGGCTGTCTCTGGTGCTGGGGCTGGTTCTCTCCAGCCCCCCAGGGGTTGTTTTGGGGTCCCCCCATGACCGGGGGTTATTTTGGGGCCCCCCCAGGGCTGTCTCTGGTGGTGGGGCTGGTGCTCTCCAGCCCCCCAGGGGTTGTTTTGGGGTCCCCCCATGACCGGGGGTTATTTTGGGGCCCCCCCAGGGCTGTCTCTGGTGGTGGGGCTGGTTCTCTCCAGCCCCCCCAGGGGTTGTTTTGGGGTCCCCCCATGACCGGGGGTTATTTTGGGGCCCCCCCAGGGCTGTCTCTGGTGGTGGGGCTGGTGCTGTACATCTCCAGCATCAACGACGAGGTGATGAACCGGCCCAGTGGATCGGACCAGTACTTCCAGTACCGCTACGGCTGGAGCTTCGCCTTCGCCGCCTCCTCCTTCCTGCTCAAAGAGGTGACGGCGCGCCTCGCACACTCACTGCACACCGTTGCACACTCACTGCACACCAGCGCACACCATTACAAACCATTTCAAACCATTACAAACCATTGCAAACATTTGCAAACCCTTGCACTCCATTGCAAACCCTTGCACACCATTGCACTCCATTGCAAACCCTTGCACACTCACTGCACACCGTTGCACACTCACCATCGCACACCATTGCACACTCACCATTGCACACTCACAATCGCACAACATTGCACACTCACTGCGCGCTCACCATTGCACGCCATTGCACACCACTGCACACCATTGCAAATCATTACAAACCATTGCACACCATTGCACACTCACCATTGCACACTCACCATCGCACACTCACCATTGCACACCATTGCACACTCACTGCACACCATTGCACACACACCATTGCACTCACCATCGCACAACATTGCACACTCACCATTGCACACCAGCGCACACTATTGCACACTCACCATTGCACACTCACCATCGCACAACATTGCACACTCACTGCACACCATTGCACACTCACCAGCGCACACCATTGCACACTCACCAGCGCACACCATTGCACAGTCACTATTGCACACCATTGCACACCATTGCACACCATCTCACACCATTGCACATGCATTGCACACTATTGCACACCATTGCATATTCACCGCGCACTCACCATTGCACACCATTACAAACCCTTGCAAACCCTTGCACTCCATTGCAAACCCTTGCACATCCTTGCAATCCCTTGCACACCATTGCACTCCCTTGCACTCCCTTGCACTCCATTGCAAGCCCTTGCACACCACTGCAAACCCTTGCACACCCTTGCAAACCCTTGTACTCCATTGCACTCCATTGCAAACCCTTGCACACCATTGCAAGCCCTTGCACACCATTGCACACCATTGCAAACCCTTGCACACCATTGCACACTATTACAAACCCTTGCAAACCCTTGCACACCATTGCACACCCTTGCAAACCCTTGCACACCCTTGTACACCATTGCAAACCCTTGCACTCCATTGCAAACCCTTGCACACCATTGCACACTATTACAAACCCTTTCACACCCTTGCACACCCTTGCACACCATTGCACACCCTTGCGCTCCATTGCAAACACTTGCACACCATTGCAAACCCTTGCACACCCTTGCACTCCATTGCAAACCCTTGCACACCATTGCAAACCCTTGCACACCATTGCACACCATTGCAAACCATTGCACTCCATTGCACACCATTGCACACTCTTGCAAACCATTGCAAACCTTTGCACACCCTTGCAAACCATTACAAACCCTTGCACACCATTGCAAACCCTTGCACTCCATTGCACACCATTGCAACCCCTTGCACACCATTGCACACTCTTGCAAACCATTGCAAACCCTTGCACACCATTGCACACCCTTGCAAACCCTTGCACACCCTCGCAAACCTTTGCACACCCTTGCACTCCATTGCAAACTCTTGCAATCCCTTGCAAACCCTTGCACGCTGTTGCAAACCCTTGCACACCCTTGCACGCTGTTGCCCGCGGATGTGGCGGTCCCGGTGACTGTCCCCGTGTCCCCGCAGGGCGCGGGGGTGATGTCCGTGTACCTGTTCACCATTGCACACCCTTGCCAACCCTTGCACAACATTGCACTCCATTGCAAACCCTTGCACACCATTGCAAACCCTTACACACCATTGCAAACCCTTGCACACCCTTGCAAACCCTTGTGCACCCTTGCACACCCTTGTGCACCATTGCAAACCCTTGCACACCATTGCACTCCATTGCACTCCATTGCAAACTCTTGCACACCATTGCAAACCCTTGCACACCATTGCAAACCTTTGCACACCCTTTCAAACCCTTGCACACCATTGCACTCCATTGCAAACCCTTGCACACCATTGCATACCCTTGCACTCCATTGCACACCATTGCACACCATTGCACACTCTTGCAAACCATTGCAAACCTTTGCACACCCTTGTAAACCATTACAAACCCTTGCACACCATTGCAAACCCTTGCACACCATTGCACTCTATTGCAAACCCTTGCACACCGTTGCACACCATTGCACACCCTTGCACACTATTGCACACCATTGCAAACCCTTGCACACCATTGCAAGCCCTTGCACACCATTGCAAACCCTTGCAAACCCTTGCACTCTATTGCAACCTCTTGCACACCCTTGCACACCATTGCACGCGGATTTCTCTGTGCCGGCGGTGACTGTCCCGTGTCCCCGCAGGGCGCGGGGGTGATGTCCGTGTACCTGTTCACCATTGCACACCCTTGCACACCCTTGCACGCTGTTGCACGCGGATGTGGCGGTCCCGGTGACGTGTCCCCGTGTCCCCGCAGGGCGCGGGGGTGATGTCCGCGTACCTGTTCACCATTGCACACCCTTGCCAACCCTTGCACACCATTGCACACCCTTGCAAACCCTTGCACACCATTGCACTCTATTGCAAACCCTTGCACACCATTACAAACCTTTGCACACCCTTGCAAATCATTACAAACCCTTACACACCATTGCAAACCCTTGCACTCCATTGCAAACCCTTGCACACCATTGCACACCCTTGCACACCATTGCAAACCTTTGCACACCCTTGCAAACCATTACAAACCCTTGCACACCATTGCACACCATTGCACTCCATTGCAAACCCTTGCACACCATTGCACACCCTTGCACTCCATTACAAACCCTTGCACACCATTGCACTCCATTGCAAATCACTGCAAACCCTTGCACCCCATTGCAACCTCTTGCAAACCCTTGCACACCATTGCACGTTGTTGCACGCTGTTGCCCGCGGTGCCGGCGGTCCCGGTGACTGTCCCCGTGTGTCCCCGCAGGGCGCGGGGGTGATGTCCGTGTACCTGTTCACCATTGCACACCCTTGCACACCCTTGCACGCTGTTGCCCGCGGATGTGGCGGTCCCGGTGACTGTCCCCGTGTGTCCCCGCAGGGCGCGGGGGTGATGTCCGTGTACCTGTTCACCAAGCGCTACGCGGAGGAGGAGCTGTACCGGGCCCCCCCGGGGCTGCTGCGCCCCCGGCTCAGCGCCTGCTCGGGGCTGTCGGGGCAATTCCTGCAGCCCCGCGCCTGGCCCCGCCCCCGCAGCGCGTCCGACGCCTCGTCCGAGCTGTCAATCAGGATGACGCAGAGCTACCCCCCCGCCATCCAGTACCCGCGGGGGGGGCACCTGTCCACGTCACCCTGCTAGGGGACAGGGGACATGGGGACATGGGGGTGATGGGGACATGGGGGACATAGGGGGACATGGGGGTCATGGGGACATCGGGGATGATGGGGACATTGGGGACCCCCGAGCTGTCAATCATCAGGGTGACACAGTGACCCCCCCGCCATCCAGTACCCGCGGGGGGGGCACCTGTCGACGTCACCCTGCTAGGGGACAGGGGACATGGGGGGACATGGGGGTGATGGGGACATGGGGGTGATGGGGACATCGGAGTGATGGGGATGATGGGGGTCATGGGGGTGATGGGGACATCGGGGACATGGGGGTGATGGGGACCCCCGAGCTGTCAATCATCAGGGTGACACAACTACCCCCCCACCTTCCAGTACCTGCGGGGGGGGCACCTGTTGAGGTCACCCTGCTAGGGGACAGGGGACATGGGGGACATGGGGGGGACATGGGGGGACATGGGGGTGATGGGGACATCGGGGGTGATGGGGACATTGGGGACCCCCGAGCTGTCAATCATCAGGGTGACACAGTGACCCGCCCCCGCCATCCAGTACCCGCGGGGGGGGCACCTGTCGACGTCACCCTGCTAGGGGACAGGGGACATGGGGGACATGGGGGGGACATGGCGGTGATGGGGGACATAGGGGGACATGGGGGTGATGGGGACACGGGGGTGATGGGGATGTTGGGGACCCCCGAGCTGTCAATCATCAGGGTGACACAGTGACCCCCCCGCCATCCAGTACCCGCAGGGGGGGCACCTGTCGACGTCACCCTGCTAGGGGACAGGGGACATGGGGGGACATGGGGGTGATGGAGACAGGGGGACATCATGGGGGGAACTGACGACATTAGGGGGATATGGGGGACATTGGGGACACCAGTGACATGGGGATATCGTGGGGACATTGGGGGGACATTGGGGACACCAGGGACATTGGGACATCATGGGGACATCATGGGGACATTGGGGGGACATGGGGACATTGGGGGGACATGGGGACATTGGGGACACCAGGGACATTGGGGGGACATGGGGACATCATGGGGACATTGGGGACATCGGGGACATGGGGGGGTCTGGGGCCATCGGGGTTGGGGACACTGTGGCCACCAGGTCCCCTCTGGGGACGAGGCCACCGCTGCGGCCACCACGGGCCTGTCCTGGCCACTGGCGGCCATCTTGGCACCTCGATGGTGGCCAGCATGGCACAGCGGCCATCTTGGCCAGTGATGGTGGCCAATGGGGTTGGGGGAACATTGGCGGCCATCTTGGCCAGTGATGGTGGCCAATGGGGTTGGGGGAACATTGGCGGCCATCTTGGCCAGTGATGGTGGCCAATGGGGTTGGGTGAACATTGGTGGCCATCTTGGCCAGTGATGGTGGCCAATGGGGCTGGGTGAACATTGGTGGCCATCTTGGCCAGTGATGGTGGCCAATGGGGTTGGGGGAACATTGGCGGCCATCTTGGCCAGTGATGGTGGCCAATGGGGTTGGGGGAACATTGGCGGCCATCTTGGCCAGTGATGGTGGCCAATGGGGTTGGGGGAACATTGGCGGCCATCTTGGCCAGTGATGGTGGCCAATGGGGTTGGGTGAACATTGGCGGCCATCTTGGCCAGTGATGGTGGCCAATGGGGTTGGGGGAACATTGGCGGCCATCTTGGCCAGTGATGGTGGCCAATGGGGTTGGGGGAACATTGGCGGCCATCTTGGCCTGTCACCATGGCCAATGGGGTCAGGGGGACCTTGGCGGCCATCTTGGCCTGTCACTGTGGCCAGTGGGGTCGGGGGGACCTTGGTGGCCATTTTCTCTTGCCGCCAAGGCCATTGATGGTCAGGAAGAACCATGGCGGCCATTTTCTGTCGTCCTGGCCAATGAGGGACAGGAGGAACCTTGTCGGCCATCTTCTCCTGCTGCCGTGGCCAATGGTGGTCAGGATGAGCCATGGCGGCCATTTTCTCTTGCCACCTTGGCCAATGATGGAGAGGAGGAACCTTGGCGGCCATTTTCTCTTGCCACCACAGCCAATGATGGTCAGGAGAGACCATGGCGGCCATCTTCTGTCACCCTGGCCAATGAGGGACAGGAGGAACCTTGTCGGCCATCTTCTCCCATCACTGTGGCCAATCGTGGTCAACATGAGCCTTGTCAGCCATTTTCTCTCGCCACCACAGCCAATGATGACCAGGATGAGCTCTGGTGGCCATTTTCTCTTCCCACCATGGCCATTGGTTGTCAGCAGGGACCATGGCGGCCATTTTCTGTCACTATGACCAATGAGGGACAGGAGGAACCTTGTCAGCCATCTTGTCCTGTCACCATGGCCAATGGTGGAGAGGAGGGACCTTGTCGGCCATCTTTGCTAGCCACAGTGGCCAACACAGCTTGTCGGCCATCTTCTCCTGTCACCGTGGCCAATGATGACCAGGAAGAGCCTCGGCGGCCATTTTGTCTTTCCCCTGTGGCCAATGACGGAGAGGAGGGACCTTGTCGGCCATCTTCTCCTGTCGCTGCAGCCAATGGTGGTCAAGATGACCCTTGGCGGCCATTTTCTCCTGTCGCCATATCCAATGGCGGACAGGAAGAACCTTGTCGGCCATCTTGTGCCACCACAGCCAGTGACGGCCATGCCATGACCTGGCAGCCATCTTGTTCCGCCATCCACGGCCAACGCGGTTCGGCGGCCATCTTGTCCCCGGACAACGCCCAACGCCAGACAGGAAGCGGCTCGGCCGCCATCTTGATTGTGTCCCCATTGACCCCGGGGTCCCAGGAAAGGACCCTGAGCGTGATGGGGGGGGGGGCACAGACCAGCCCCAGCCCCCCCAGGGGCCTCCGCTGCTTTCGAGCCCCTTCGGCTTTAATGATGCTTTGCCCCCCCCTCCCCCACCCCAATTTAAAGGGTCTTCCCCTGACCTTTGACCTCTGCCCCTTGCCCCCCGCCTGGCTGGTCCACGGTGGGGTCGGCCCCGTTAGCACAAATTGGGGGGGCGAGGGGGGGTCCCGGACGCCTGGGTCCTTTTTGGTGGGGGTGGTCCTAGAGCAATGCGGGGGGCCCTGGACGCCTGGGTCCTTTTGGGGGGGGGGGGCAGCTTTGGGGTGGGGGGATAAAGGGGGAGCCCGGACGCCTGGGTTCCTCAGTTGGGGGGGTGGATGGGGAGGACACCCCCCCCCCCAATTTCTGTGGCAATAAACGGCTTCAATATGTAGCTTCCCCCCCCCCCAAATAAAATAGAGGGGGGGGCGGGGGGGGTGGGTTAAACACCCCAAAGTGGGGGCGGCGGGGGGGACCATTGGGGGGACATGGGGCTGAGGGGGTGTCGGGGGGCCACCCCGCTCCTCCCCCCCCCCCCCCCGCTGTACGATATGTAAATAGGGAGCGACGCGACCTCAATAAAGGATTTAAATTACACCCCCCTGTGTGATACCCCCCCCCCAAAAATACCCCTGGGACCCCCAAAATAGTGCACGGAATGGGGGGAATTAGGGGTTGGGGGGGCAATTAGAGTGGGAGGGCAATAGGGGGGTGATGGGGCCAATTAGGGAGCAATTGAGGGCTGGGGAGCACTGGGGGGGTATGGGGCAATTAGGGGCTGGGGGGGAAATTAGGGACTGGGGGGCAATTAGGGTAGGGGGGCAATTAGGGACTGGGGCCAATTAGCGGCTGGGGGGGAATTAGGGGCTGGGGCAAGTGGGGTGATGGGGACAATGGGGCAATTAAGGCTGGGGGGCAATTTTGGGGTGATTGCACAATTAGGGGCACAATGGGGTGGTGATGGGGTAATTAAGGTCTGGGGGCCAATTAGCGGCTGGGGGGCCAATTAGGACCTGGGGGGTCAATGGGAGTGAGTCCAGACCCAGACCCCCCCATTCCCGCCCCCCCCCCCAGGGGGGCGTGTCCTCCCCGTTGCCAGGACCCGCCCCCCCCGCATCCCCGTCTCCATGGCAACCCCGCCCACTCGCTTAACCCCGCCCTTCGCTGACGTCACCTGCGAAGCTCCTCCCCTCTCTTCCCCCCCCACCCTTTTTTTTTCCCCGGCCCGGGGGGGCCCCGCCCCCCCCCCCGGCTCCCCCCTCCCCCCCCCGCCCGCGCGCCCGTCGCAGCCGCAACCGGAACCGGCACTGGGACGGGGACCCCCCAAAAAACCCCCCCGGGAACCCCCAAAACCCCCCCCGGACATCGACACCCCCACAGGAACCGGGACCCCCAAAACCGGCACCGGGACCCCCCAAAACCAGCACCGGGACCCCCCCAAAACGCCCCCGAACCGGTACAAGGACCCCCCCCCCGGGACCCCCCGCACCCCAAAACCGGCGCTGAGAAGGTAACGGGGAAACGAGGGGGGTGGAATTTGGGGGGGGGGTCCGAGGGGGTTTTGGGGGGGACCCTGAGGGGCATTAGGGGCGCTGGAGGATTTGGGGGGTTTCCCGGGGTCTTTGGGGGGGTCCGGGGGGGCTGGAGGATTTTGGGGTGTCTGGGGGTCCTTGGGGAGGGGTCCGGGGGGGCTGATGGATTTTGGGGGTTCGGGGGTCTTTGGTGGGGCCCTGGGGGAGGTTGAGGTCCGGGGGGGGGTCTTGGGGGGGCTGGAGGTTTTGGGGGGCCCTGGGGGATATTAGGGGCTTTTGGGGGAGGTCCTGGGGGGTCTTGGAGGGGTCTGAAGATTTTGGGGGGGCCCTGAGGGATATGGGGGCCCGGGGGCTCCTGGGGGGACCCTGAGGCTTTGGGGGGGGCCCTGGAGAGATTGGGGGGGGGGGAGGGGGAAGGATTTTGGGGGGTCTGGGGGAATCAGGGCGTTTTGGGGGGGCCCTTGGGGGTTTTGGGGTCCGGGGGGGTCTTGGGGGGCCTGGAGGATTCTGGGG
>NW_028115159.1:0-42498 GCF_964273445.1 Streptopelia decaocto
CTTCCCATTCCCATTGAAACTTTTCAAATCCCTCTCAAAATTGTTGAAATTCTGTTGAAGCTTTTAAATTCTCTCTAGAATTTTCAAAATCCACTTCAACATGTTTACAATTTCACGTCAAAAAATTGCTAAAATTCCAGTTGAAATTTTTTCAAAGTCCCTTAAAAATTTTCCAATTTTGTCCCAATTCTTCCCATTCCCATTGAAACTTTTCAAATCCCTCTCCAAATTGTTGAAATTCTCTTGAAGCTTTTAAAATTCTCTCTAGAATTTTCAAATCCATGTCCACATGTTTACAATTTCACGTCAAAAAATGGCTAAAATTCCAGTTGAAATTTTTTCAAAGTCCCTTAAAAATTTTCCAATTTTTGTCCCAATTCTTCCCATTCCCATTGAAACTTTTCAAATCCCTCTCAAAATTGTTGAAATTCTGTTGAAGCTTTTAAAATTCTCTCTAGAATTTTCAAAATCCATGTCCACATGTTTACAATTTCACGTCAAAAAATTGCTAAAATTCCAGTTGAAATTTTTTCAAAGTCCCTTAAAAATTTTCCAATTTTTGTCCCAATTCTTCCCATTCCCATTGAAACTTTTCAAATCCCTCTCAAATTGTTGAAATTCTCTTGAAGCTTTTAAAATTCTCTCTAGAATTTTCAAAATCCATGTCCACATGTTTACAATTTCACGTCAAAAAATGGCTAAAATTCCAGTTGAAATTTTTTCAAAGTCCCTGAAAAATTTTCCAATTTTTGTCCCAATTCTTCCATTCCCATTGAAACTTTTCAAATCCCTCTCCAAATGTTGAAATTCTCTTGAAGCTTTTAAAATTCTCTCTAGAATTTTCAAAATCCACTTCAACATGTTTACAATTTCACGTCAAAAAATTGCTAAAATTCCAGTTGAAATTTTTTCAAAGTCCCTTAAAAATTTTCCAATTTTTGTCCCAATTCTTCCCATTCCCATTGAAACTTTTCAAATCCCTCTCAAAATTGTTGAAATTCTGTTGAAGCTTTTAAAATTCTCTAGAATTTTCAAAATCCATGTCCACATGTTTACAATTTCACGTCAAAAAATTGCTAAAATTCCAGTTGAAATTTTTCAAAGTCCCTTAAAAATTTTCCAATTTTTGTCCCAATTCTTCCCATTCCCATTGAAACTTTTCAAATCCCTCTCCAAATTGTTGAAATTCTCTTGAAGCTTTTAAAATTCTCTCTAGAATTTTCAAAATCCATGTCCACATGTTTACAATTTCACGTCAAAAATTGCTAAAATTCCAGTTGAAATTTTTTCAAAGTCCCTTAAAAATTTTCCAATTTTTGTCCCAATTCTTCCCATTCCCATTGAAACTTTTCAAATCCCTCTCCAAATTGTTGAAATTCTGTTGAAGCTTTTAAAATTCTCTCTAGAAGTTTCAGAATCCATGTCCACATGTTTACAATTTCACGTCAAAAAATGGCTAAAATTCCAGTTTAAATTTTTTCAAAGTCCCTTCAAAATTTTCCAATTTTTGTCCCAATTCTTCCCATTCCCATTGAAACTTTTCAAATCCCTCTCCAAATTGTTGAAATTCTGTTGAAGCTTTTAAATTCTCTCTAGAATTTTCAAAATCCACTTCAACATGTTTACGATTTCACGTCAAAAAATTGCTAAAATTCCAGTTGAAATTTTTTCATAGTCCCTTAAAAATTTTCCAATTTTTGTCCCAATTCTTCCCATTCCCATTGAAACTTTTCAAATCCCTCTCAAAATTGTTGAAATTCTGTTGAAGCTTTTAAATTCTCTCTAGAATTTTCAAAATCCATGTCCACATGTTTACAATCTCACGTCAAAAAATGGCTAAAATTCCAGTTGAAATTTTTTCAAAGTCCCTTAAAAATTTTCCAATTTTTGTCCCAATTCTTCCCATTCCCATTGAAACTTTTCAAATCCCTCTCCAAATTGTTGAAATTCTGTTGAAGCTTTTAAAATTCTCTCTAGAAGTTTCAGAATCCATGTCCACATGTTTACAATTTCACGTCCAAATTGCTAAAATTCCAGTTGAAATTTTTTCAAAGTCCCTTAAAAATTTTCCAATTTTTGTCCCAATTCTTCCCATTCCCATTGAAACTTTTCAAATCCCTCTCCAAATTGTTGAAATTCTCTTGAAGCTTTTAAAATTCTCTCTAGAATTTTCAAAATCCATGTCCACATGTTTACAATTTCACGTCAAAAAATGGCTAAAATTCCAGTTGAAATTTTTTCAAAGTCCCTTAAAAATTTTCCAATTTTTGTCCCAATTCTTCCCATTCCCATTGAAACTTTTCAAATCCCTCTCAAAATTGTTGAAATTCTGTTGAAGCTTTTAAAATTCTCTCTAGAATTTTCAAAATCCACTTCAACATGTTTACGATTTCACGTCAAAAAATTGCTAAAATTCCAGTTGAAATTTTTTCAAAGTCCCTTAAAAATTTTCCAATTTTTGTCCCAATTCTTCCCATTCCCATTGAAACTTTTCAAATCCCTCTCCAAATTGTTGAAATTCTGTTGAAGCTTTTAAAATTCTCTCTAGAATTTTCAAAATCCATGTCCACATGTTTACAATTTCACGTCAAAAAATGGCTAAAATTCCAGTTGAAATTTTTTCAAAGTCCCTTAAAAATTTTCCAATTTTTGTCCCAATTCTTCCCATTCCCATTGAAACTTTTCAAATCCCTCTCCAAATTGTTGAAATTCTCTTGAAGCTTTTAAAATTCTCTCTAGAAGTTTCAAAATCCATGTCCACATGTTTACAATTTCACGTCAAAAAATGGCTAAAATTCCAGTTGAAATTTTTTCAAAGTCCCTTAAAAATTTTCCAATTTTTGTCCCAATTCTTCCCATTCCCATTGAAACTTTTCAAATCCCTCTCCAAATTGTTGAAATTCTCTTGAAGCTTTTAAAATTCTCTCTAGAATTTTCAAAATCCATGTCCACATGTTTACAATTTCACGTCAAAAAATTGCTAAAATTCCAGTTGAAATTTTTTCAAAGTCCCTTAAAAATTTTCCAATTTTTGTCCCAATTCTTCCCATTCCCATTGAAACTTTTCAAATCCCTCTCCAAATTGTTGAAATTCTCTTGAAGCTTTTAAATTCTCTCTAGAATTTTCAAAATCCATGTCCACATGTTTACAATTTCACGTCAAAAAATTGCTAAAATTCCAGTTGAAATTTTTTCAAAGTCCCTTAAAAATTTTCCAATTTTTGTCCCAATTCTTCCCATTCCCATTTGAAACTTTTCAAATCCCTCTCCAAATTGTTGAAATTCTGTTGAAGCTTTTAAAATTCTCTCTAGAATTTTCAAAATCCATGTCCACATGTTTACAATTTCACGTCAAAAATGGCTAAAATTCCAGTTGAAATTTTTTTCAAAGTCCCTTAAAAATTTTCCAATTTTTGTCCCAATTCTTCCCATTCCCATTGAAACTTTTCAAATCCCTCTCAAAATTGTTGAATTCTGTTGAAGCTTTTAAAATTCTCTCTAGAATTTTCAAAATCCACTTCAACATGTTTACGATTTCACGTCAAAAAATTGCTAAAATTCCAGTTGAAATTTTTTCAAAGTCCCTTAAAAATTTTCCAATTTTTGTCCCAATTCTTCCCATTCCCATTGAAACTTTTCAAATCCCTCTCAAAATTGTTGAAATTCTGTTGAAGCTTTTAAAATTCTCTCTAGAATTTTCAAAATCCATGTCCACATGTTTACAATTTCACGTCAAAAAATGGCTAAAATTCCAGTTGAAATTTTTTCAAAGTCCCTTAAAAATTTTCCAATTTTTGTCCCAATTCTTCCCATTCCCATTGAAACTTTTCAAATCCCTCTCAAAATTGTTGAAATTCTCTTGAAGCTTTTAAAATTCTCTCTAGAATTTTCAAAATCCATGTCCACATGTTTACAATTTCACGTCAAAAAATGGCTAAAATTCCAGTTGAAATTTTTTCAAAGTCCCTGAAAATTTTCCAATTTTTGTCCCAATTCTTCCCATTCCCATTGAAACTTTTCAAATCCCTCTCCAAATTGTTGAAATTCTGTTGAAGCTTTTAAAATTCTCTCTAGAAGTTTCAAAATCCATGTCCACATGTTTACAATTTCACGTCAGAAAATGGCTAAAATTCCAGTTGAAATTTTTCAAAGTCCCTTAAAAATTTTCCAATTTTTGTCCCAATTCTTCCCATTCCCATTGAAACTTTTCAAATCCCTCTCCAAATTGTTGAAATTCTGTTGAAGCTTTTAAAATTCTCTCTAGAATTTTCAAAATCCATGTCCACATGTTTACAATTTCACGTCAAAAAATTGCTAAAATTCCAGTTGAAATTTTTTCAAAGTCCCTTAAAAATTTTCCAATTTTTGTCCCAATTCTTCCCAGTCCCATTGAAACTTTTCAAATCCCTCTCAAATTGTTGAAATTCTGTTAAAGCTTTTAAAATTCTCTCTAGAATTTTCAAAATCCATGGCCACATGTTTACAATTTCACGTCAAAAAATGGCTAAAATACCAGTTGAAATTTTTTCAAAGTCCCTTAAAAATTTTCCAATTTTTGTCCCAATTCTTCCCATTCCCATTGAAACTTTTCAAATCCCTCTCCAAATTGTTGAAATTCTCTTGAAGCTTTTAAAATTCTCTCTAGAATTTTCAAAATCCATGTCCACATGTTTACAATTTCACGTCAAAAAATTGCTAAAATTCCAGTTGAAATTTTTTCAAAGTCCCTTAAAAATTTTCCAATTTTTGTCCCAATTCTTCCCATTCCCATTGAAACTTTTCAAATCCCTCTCCAAATTGTTGAAATTCTCTTGAAGCTTTTAAAATTCTCTCTAGAATTTTCAAAATCCATGTCCACATGTTTACAATTTCACGTCAAAAAATTGCTAAAATTCCAGTTGAAATTTTTTCAAAGTCCCTTAAAAATTTTCCAATTTTTGTCCCAATTCTTCCCATTCCCATTGAAACTTTTCAAATCCCTCTCCAAATTGTTGAAATTCTGTTGAAGCTTTTAAAATCTCTCTAGAATTTTCAAAATCCATGTCCACATGTTTACAATTTCACGTCAAAAAATGGCTAAAATTCCAGTTGAAATTTTTTCAAAGTCCCTTAAAAATTTTCCAATTTTTGTCCCAATTCTTCCCATTCCCATTGAAACTTTTCAAATCCCTCTCAAAATTGTTGAAATTCTGTTGAAGCTTTTAAAATTCTCTCTAGAATTTTCAAAATCCACTTCAACATGTTTACGATTTCACGTCAAAAAATTGCTAAAATTCCAGTTGAAATTTTTTCAAAGTCCCTTAAAAATTTTCCAATTTTTGTCCCATTCTTCCCATTCCCATTGAAACTTTTCAAATCCCTCTCAAAATTGTTGAAATTCTGTTGAAGCTTTTAAAATTCTCTCTAGAATTTTCAAAATCCATGTCCACATGTTTACAATTTCACGTCAAAAAATGGCTAAAATTCCAGTTGAAATTTTTTCAAAGTCCCTTAAAAATTTTCCAATTTTTGTCCCAATTCTTCCCATTCCCATTGAAACTTTTCAAATCCTCTCAAAATTGTTGAAATTCTCTTGAAGCTTTTAAAATTCTCTCTAGAATTTTCAAAATCCATGTCCACATGTTTACAATTTCACGTCAAAAAATGGCTAAAATTCCAGTTGAAATTTTTTCAAAGTCCCTGAAAAATTTTCCAATTTTGTCCCAATTCTTCCCATTCCCATTGAAACTTTTCAAATCCCTCTCCAAATTGTTGAAATTCTGTTGAAGCTTTTAAATTCTCTCTAGAAGTTTCAAAATCCATGTCCACATGTTTACAATTTCACGTCAGAAAATGGCTAAAATTCCAGTTGAAATTTTTTCAAAGTCCCTTAAAAATTTTCCAATTTTTGTCCCAATTCTTCCCATTCCCATTGAAACTTTTCAAATCCCTCTCCAAATTGTTGAAATTCTGTTGAAGCTTTTAAAATTCTCTCTAGAATTTTCAAAATCCATGTCCACATGTTTACAATTTCACGTCAAAAAATTGCTAAAATTCCAGTTGAAATTTTTTCAAAGTCCCTTAAAAATTTTCCAATTTTTGTCCCAATTCTTCCCATTCCCATTGAAACTTTTCAAATCCCTCTCAAAATTGTTGAAATTCTGTTAAAGCTTTTAAAATTCTCTCTAGAATTTTCAAAATCCATGTCCACATGTTTACAATTTCACGTCAAAAATGGCTAAAATTCCAGTTGAAATTTTTCAAAGTCCCTTAAAAATTTTCCAATTTTTGTCCCAATTCTTCCCATTCCCATTGAACTTTTCAAATCCCTCTCCAAATTGTTGAAATTCTCTTGAAGCTTTTAAAATTCTCTCTAGAATTTTCAAAATCCATGTCCACATGTTTACAATTTCACGTCAAAAAATTGCTAAAATTCCAGTTGAAATTTTTTCAAAGTCCCTTAAAAATTTTCCAATTTTTGTCCCAATTCTTCCCATTCCCATTGAAACTTTTCAAATCCCTCTCCAAATTGTTGAAATTCTCTTGAAGCTTTTAAAATTCTCTCTAGAATTTTCAAAATCCATGTCCACATGTTTACAATTTCACGTCAAAAAATTGCTAAAATTCCAGTTGAAATTTTTTCAAAGTCCCTTAAAAATTTTCCAATTTTGTCCCAATTCTTCCCATTCCCATTGAAACTTTTCAAATCCCTCTCCAAATTGTTGAAATTCTGTTGAAGCTTTTAAAATTCTCTCTAGAATTTTCAAAATCCATGTCCACATGTTTACAATTTCACGTCAAAAAATGGCTAAAATTCCAGTTGAAATTTTTTCAAAGTCCCTTAAAAATTTTCCAATTTTTGTCCCAATTCTTCCCATTCCCATTGAAACTTTTCAAATCCCTCTCAAAATTGTTGAAATTCTGTTGAAGCTTTTAAAATTCTCTCTAGAATTTTCAAAATCCACTTCAACATGTTTACGATTTCACGTCAAAAAATTGCTAAAATTCCAGTTGAAATTTTTTCAAAGTCCCTTAAAAATTTTCCAATTTTTGTCCCAATTCTTCCCATTCCCATTGAAACTTTTCAAATCCCTCTCAAATTGTTGAAATTCTGTTGAAGCTTTTAAAATTCTCTCTAGAATTTTCAAAATCCATGTCCACATGTTTACAATTTCACGTCAAAAAATGGCTAAAATTCCAGTTGAAATTTTTTCAAAGTCCCTTAAAAATTTTCCAATTTTTGTCCCAATTCTTCCCATTCCCATTGAAACTTTTCAAATCCCTCTCAAAATTGTTGAAATTCTCTGTGAAGCTTTTAAAATTCTCTCTAGAATTTTCAAAATCCATGTCCACATGTTTACAATTTCACGTCAAAAAATGGCTAAAATTCCAGTTGAAATTTTTTCAAAGTCCCTGAAAAATTTTCCAATTTTTGTCCCAATTCTTCCCATTCCCATTGAAACTTTTCAAATCCCTCTCCAAATTGTTGAAATTCTGTTGAAGCTTTTAAAATTCTCTCTAGAAGTTTCAAAATCCATGTCCACATGTTTACAATTTCACGTCAGAAAATGGCTAAAATTCCAGTTGAAATTTTTTCAAAGTCCCTTAAAAATTTTCCAATTTTTGTCCCAATTCTTCCCATTCCCATTGAAACTTTTCAAATCCCTCTCCAAATTGTTGAAATTCTGTTGAAGCTTTTAAAATTCTCTCTAGAATTTTCAAAATCCATGTCCACATGTTTACAATTTCACGTCAAAAAATTGCTAAAATTCCAGTTGAAATTTTTTCAAAGTCCCTTAAAAGATTTTCCAATTTTTGTCCCAATTCTTCCCAGTCCCATTGAAACTTTTCAAATCCCTCTCAAAATTGTTGAAATTCTGTTAAAGCTTTTAAAATTCTCTCTAGAATTTTCAAAATCCATGGCCACATGTTTACAATTTCACGTCAAAAAATGGCTAAAATACCAGTTGAAATTTTTTCAAAGTCCCTTAAAAATTTTCCAATTTTTGTCCCAATTCTTCCCATTCCCATTGAAACTTTTCAAATCCCTCTCAAAATTGTTGAAATTCTCTTGAAGCTTTTAAAATTCTCTCTAGAATTTTCAAAATCCATGTCCACATGTTTACAATTTCACGTCAAAAAATTGCTAAAATTCCAGTTGAAATTTTTTCAAAGTCCCTTAAAAATTTTCCAATTTTTGTCCCAATTCTTCCCATTCCCATTGAAACTTTTCAAATCCCTCTCCAAATTGTTGAAATTCTCTTGAAGCTTTTAAAATTCTCTCTAGAATTTTCAAAATCCATGTCCACATGTTTACAATTTCACGTCAAAAATTGCTAAAATTCCAGTTGAAATTTTTTCAAAGTCCCTTAAAAATTTTCCAATTTTTGTCCCAATTCTTCCCATTCCCATTGAAACTTTTCAAATCCCTCTCCAAATTGTTGAAATTCTGTTGAAGCTTTTAAAATTCTCTCTAGAATTTTCAAAATCCATGTCCACATGTTTACAATTTCACGTCAAAAAATGGCTAAAATTCCAGTTGAAATTTTTTCAAAGTCCCTTAAAAATTTTCCAATTTTTGTCCCAATTCTTCCCATTCCCATTGAAACTTTTCAAATCCCTCTCAAAATTGTTGAAATTCTGTTGAAGCTTTTAAAATTCTCTCTAGAATTTTCAAAATCCACTTCAACATGTTTACGATTTCACGTCAAAAAATTGCTAAAATTCCAGTTGAAATTTTTTCAAAGTCCCTTAAAAATTTTCCAATTTTTGTCCCAATTCTTCCCATTCCCATTGAAACTTTTCAAATCCCTCTCAAAATTGTTGAAATTCTGTTGAAGCTTTTAAAATTCTCTCTAGAATTTTCAAAATCCATGTCCACATGTTTACAATTTCACGTCAAAAAATGGCTAAAATTCCAGTTGAAATTTTTTCAAAGTCCCTTAAAAATTTTCCAATTTTTGTCCCAATTCTTCCCATTCCCATTGAAACTTTTCAAATCCCTCTCAAAATTGTTGAAATTCTCTTGAAGCTTTTAAAATTCTCTCTAGAATTTTCAAAATCCATGTCCACATGTTTACAATTTCACGTCAAAAAATGGCTAAAATTCCAGTTGAAATTTTTTCAAAGTCCCTGAAAAATTTTCCAATTTTTGTCCCAATTCTTCCCATTCCCATTGAAACTTTTCAAATCCCTCTCCAAATTGTTGAAATTCTGTTGAAGCTTTTAAAATTCTCTCTAGAAGTTTCAAAATCCATGTCCACATGTTTACAATTTCACGTCAGAAAATGGCTAAAATTCCAGTTGAAATTTTTTCAAAGTCCCTTAAAAATTTTCCAATTTTTGTCCCAATTCTTCCCATTCCCATTGAAACTTTTCAAATCCCTCTCCAAATTGTTGAAATTCTGTTGAAGCTTTTTAAAATTCTCTCTAGAATTTTCAAAATCCATGTCCACATGTTTACAATTTCACGTCAAAAAATTGCTAAAATTCCAGTTGAAATTTTTTCAAAGTCCCTTAAAAATTTTCCAATTTTTGTCCCAATTCTTCCCATTCCCATTGAAACTTTTCAAATCCCTCTCAAAATTGTTGAAATTCTGTTAAAGCTTTTAAAATTCTCTCTAGAATTTTCAAAATCCATGGCCACATGTTTACAATTTCACGTCAAAAAATGGCTAAAATACCAGTTGAAATTTTTTCAAAGTCCCTTAAAAATTTTCCAATTTTTGTCCCAATTCTTCCCATTCCCATTGAAACTTTTCAAATCCCTCTCAAAATTGTTGAAATTCTCTTGAAGCTTTTAAAATTCTCTCTAGAATTTTCAAAATCCATGTCCCACATGTTTACAATTTCACGTCAAAAATTGCTAAAATTCCAGTTGAAATTTTTTCAAAGTCCCTTAAAAATTTTCCAATTTTTGTCCCAATTCTTCCCATTCCCATTGAAACTTTTCAAATCCCTCTCCAAATTGTTGAAATTCTCTTGAAGCTTTTAAAATTCTCTCTAGAAGTTTCAGAATCCATGTCCACATGTTTACAATTTCACGTCCAAATGGCTAAAATTCCAGTTGAAATTTTTTCAAAGTCCCTGAAAAATTTTCCAATTTTTGTCCCAATTCTTCCCATTCCCATTGAAACTTTTCAAATCCCTCTCCAAATTGTTGAAATTCTGTTGAAGCTTTTAAAATTCTCTCTAGAATTTTCAAAATCCACTTCAACATGTTTACAATTTCACGTCAGAAAATGGCTAAAATTCCAGTTGAAATTTTTTCAAAGTCCCTTAAAAATTTTCCAATTTTTGTCCCAATTCTTCCCATTCCCATTGAAACTTTTCAAATCCCTCTCCAAATTGTTGAAATTCTGTTGAAGCTTTTAAAATTCTCTCTAGAATTTTCAAAATCCATGTCCACATGTTTACAATTTCACGTCAAAAAATGGCTAAAATTCCAGTTGAAATTTTTTCAAAGTCCCTTAAAAGTTTTCCAATTTTTGTCCCAATTCTTCCCATTCCCATTGAAACTTTTCAAATCCCTCTCAAAATTGTTGAAATTCTGTTGAAGCTTTTAAAATTCTCTCTAGAATTTTCAAAATCCATGGCCACATGTTTACAATTTCACGTCAAAAAATGGCTAAAATTCCAGTTGAAATTTTTTCAAAGTCCCTTAAAAGTTTTCCAATTTTTGTCCCAATTCTTCCCATTCCCATTGAAACTTTTCAAATCCCTCTCAAAATTGTTGAAATTCTGTTGAAGCTTTTAAAATTCTCTCTAGAATTTTCAAAATCCATGGCCACATGTTTACAATTTCACGTCAAAAAATGGCTAAAATTCCAGTTGAAATTTTTTCAAAGTCCCTTAAAAATTTTCCAATTTTTGTCCCAATTCTTCCCATTCCCATTGAAACTTTTCAAATCCCTCTCCAAATTGTTGAAATTCTGTTGAAGCTTTTAAAATTCTCTCTAGAAGTTTCAGAATCCATGTCCACATGTTTACAATTTCACGTCCAAATTGCTAAAATTCCAGTTGAAATTTTTTCAAAGTCCCTTAAAAATTTTCCAATTTTTGTCCCAATTCTTCCCATTCCCATTGAAACTTTTCAAATCCCTCTCAAAATCGTTGAAATTCTGTTGAAGCTTTTAAAATTCTCTCTAGAATTTTCAAAATCCATGTCCACATGTTTACAATTTCACGTCAAAAAATTGCTAAAATTCCAGTTGAAATTTTTTCAAAGTCCCTTAAAAATTTTCCAATTTTTGTCCCAATTCTTCCCATTCCCATTGAAACTTTTCAAATCCCTCTCAAAATTGTTGAAATTCTGTTGAAGCTTTTAAAATTCTCTCTAGAATTTTCAAAATCCACTTCAACATGTTTACAATTTCACGTCAAAAAATTGCTAAAATTCCAGTTGAAATTTTTTCAAAGTCCCTTAAAAATTTTCCAATTTTTGTCCCAATTCTTCCCATTCCCATTGAAACTTTTCAAATCCCTCTCCAAATTGTTGAAATTCTGTTGAAGCTTTTAAAATTCTCTCTAGAATTTTCAAAATCCATGTCCACATGTTTACAATTTCACGTCAAAAAATGGCTAAAATTCCAGTTGAAATTTTTCAAAGTCCCTTAAAAATTTTCCAATTTTTGTCCCAATTCTTCCCATTCCCATTGAAACTTTTCAAATCCCTCTCAAAATTGTTGAAATTCTCTTGAAGCTTTTAAAATTCTCTCTAGAATTTTCAAAATCCATGTCCACATGTTTACAATTTCACGTCAAAAAATTGCTAAAATTCCAGTTGAAATTTTTTCAAAGTCCCTTAAAAATTTTCCAATTTTTGTCCCAATTCTTCCATTCCCATTGAAACTTTTCAAATCCCTCTCCAAATTGTTGAAATTCTCTTGAAGCTTTTAAAATTCTCTCTAGAATTTTCAAAATCCATGTCCACATGTTTACAATTTCACGTCAAAAAATGGCTAAAATTCCAGTTGAAATTTTTTCAAAGTCCCTGAAAAATTTTCCAATTTTTGTCCCAATTCTTCCCATTCCCATTGAAACTTTTCAAATCCCTCTCCAAATTGTTGAAATTCTGTTGAAGCTTTTAAAATTCTCTCTAGAATTTTCAAAATCCACTTCAACATGTTTACAATTTCACGTCAAAAAATTGCTAAAATTCCAGTTGAAATTTTTTCAAAGTCCCTTAAAAATTTTCCAATTTTTGTCCCAATTCTTCCCATTCCCATTGAAACTTTTCAAATCCCTCTCAAAATTGTTGAAATTCTGTTGAAGCTTTTAAAATTCTCTAGAATTTTCAAAATCCATGTCCACATGTTTACAATTTCACGTCAAAAAATTGCTAAAATTCCAGTTGAAATTTTTTTCAAAGTCCCTTAAAAATTTTCCAATTTTTGTCCCAATTCTTCCCATTCCCATTGAAACTTTTCAAATCCCTCTCCAAATTGTTGAAATTCTCTTGAAGCTTTTAAAATTCTCTCTAGAATTTTCAAAATCCATGTCCACATGTTTACAATTTCACGTCAAAAAATTGCTAAAATTCCAGTTGAAATTTTTTCAAAGTCCCTTAAAAATTTTCCAATTTTTGTCCCAATTCTTCCCATTCCCATTGAAACTTTTCAAATCCCTCTCCAAATTGTTGAAATTCTGTTGAAGCTTTTAAAATTCTCTCTAGAAGTTTCAGAATCCATGTCCACATGTTTACAATTTCACGTCAAAAAATGGCTAAAATTCCAGTTTAAATTTTTTCAAAGTCCCTGAAAAATTTTCCAATTTTTGTCCCAATTCTTCCCATTCCCATTGAAACTTTTCAAATCCCTCTCCAAATTGTTGAAATTCTGTTGAAGCTTTTAAAATTCTCTCTAGAATTTTCAAAATCCACTTCAACATGTTTACGATTTCACGTCAAAAAATTGCTAAAATTCCAGTTGAAATTTTTTCAAAGTCCCTTAAAAATTTTCCAATTTTTGTCCCAATTCTTCCCATTCCCATTGAAACTTTTCAAATCCCTCTCAAAATTGTTGAAATTCTGTTGAAGCTTTTAAAATTCTCTCTAGAATTTTCAAAATCCATGTCCACATGTTTACAATCTCACGTCAAAAAATGGCTAAAATTCCAGTTGAAATTTTTTCAAAGTCCCTGAAAAATTTTCCAATTTTTGTCCCAATTCTTCCCATTCCCATTGAAACTTTTCAAATCCCTCTCCAAATTGTTGAAATTCTGTTGAAGCTTTTAAAATTCTCTCTAGAATTTTAAAATCCATGTCCACATGTTTACAATTTCACGTCCAAATTGCTAAAATTCCAGTTGAAATTTTTTCAAAGTCCCTTAAAAATTTTCCAATTTTTGTCCCAATTCTTCCCATTCCCATTGAAACTTTTCAAATCCCTCTCCAAATTGTTGAAATTCTCTTGAAGCTTTTAAAATTCTCTCTAGAATTTTCAAAATCCATGTCCACATGTTTACAATTTCACGTCAAAAAATTGCTAAAATTCCAGTTGAAATTTTTTCAAAGTCCCTTAAAAATTTTCCAATTTTTGTCCCAATTCTTCCCATTCCCATTGAAACTTTTCAAATCCCTCTCAAAATTGTTGAAATTCTGTTGAAGCTTTTAAAATTCTCTCTAGAATTTTCAAAATCCACTTCAACATGTTTACGATTTCACGTCAAAAAATTGCTAAAATTCCAGTTGAAATTTTTTCAAAGTCCCTTAAAAATTTTCCAATTTTTGTCCCAATTCTTCCCATTCCCATTGAAACTTTTCAAATCCTCTCCAAATTGTTGAAATTCTGTTGAAGCTTTTAAAATTCTCTCTAGAATTTTCAAAATCCATGTCCACATGTTTACAATTTCACGTCAAAAAATGGCTAAAATTCCAGTTGAAATTTTTCAAAGTCCCTTAAAAATTTTCCAATTTTTGTCCCAATTCTTCCCATTCCCATTGAAACTTTTCAAATCCCTCTCCAAATTGTTGAAATTCTCTTGAAGCTTTTAAAATTCTCTCTAGAAGTTTCAAAATCCATGTCCACATGTTTACAATCTCACGTCAAAAATGGCTAAAATTCCAGTTGAAATTTTTTCAAAGTCCCTTAAAATTTTCCAATTTTTGTCCCAATTCTTCCCATTCCCATTGAAACTTTTCAAATCAATCCCTCTCAAAATTGTTGAAATTCTCTTGAAGCTTTTAAAATTCTCTAGAATTTTCAAAATCCATGTCCACATGTTTACAATTTCACGTCAAAAAATTGCTAAAATTCCAGTTGAAATTTTTTCAAAGTCCCTTAAAAATTTTCCAATTTTTGTCCCAATTCTTCCCATTCCCATTGAAACTTTTCAAATCCCTCTCCAAATTGTTGAAATTCTCTTGAAGCTTTTAAAATTCTCTCTAGAATTTTCAAAATCCATGTCCACATGTTTACAATTTCACGTCAAAAAATTGCTAAAATTCCAGTTGAAATTTTTTCAAAGTCCCTTAAAAATTTTCCAATTTTTGTCCCAATTCTTCCCATTCCCATTGAAACTTTTCAAATCCCTCTCCAAATTGTTGAAATTCTGTTGAAGCTTTTAAAATTCTCTCTAGAATTTTCAAAATCCATGTCCACATGTTTACAATTTCACGTCAAAAAATGGCTAAAATTCCAGTTGAAATTTTTTCAAAGTCCCTTAAAAATTTTCCAATTTTTGTCCCAATTCTTCCCATTCCCATTGAAACTTTTCAAATCCCTCTCAAAATTGTTGAAATTCTGTTGAAGCTTTTAAAATTCTCTCTAGAATTTTCAAAATCCACTTCAACATGTTTACGATTTCACGTCAAAAAATTGCTAAAATTCCAGTTGAAATTTTTTCAAAGTCCCTTAAAAATTTTCCAATTTTTGTCCCAATTCTTCCCATTCCCATTGAAACTTTTCAAATCCCTCTCCAAATTGTTGAAATTCTGTTGAAGCTTTTAAAATTCTCTCTAGAATTTTCAAAATCCATGTCCACATGTTTACAATTTCACGTCAAAAAATGGCTAAAATTCCAGTTGAAATTTTTTCAAAGTCCCTTAAAAATTTTCCAATTTTTGTCCCAATTCTTCCCATTCCCATTGAAACTTTTCAAATCCCTCTCAAAATTGTTGAAATTCTCTTGAAGCTTTTAAAATTCTCTCTAGAATTTTCAAAATCCATGTCCACATGTTTACAATTTCACGTCAAAAAATGGCTAAAATTCCAGTTGAAATTTTTTCAAAGTCCCTGAAAAATTTTCCAATTTTTGTCCCAATTCTTCCCATTCCCATTGAAACTTTTCAAATCCCTCTCCAAATTGTTGAAATTCTGTTGAAGCTTTTAAAATTCTCTCTAGAAGTTTCAAAATCCATGTCCACATGTTTACAATTTCACGTCAGAAAATGGCTAAAATTCCAGTTGAAATTTTTTCAAAGTCCCTTAAAAATTTTCCAATTTTTGTCCCAATTCTTCCCATTCCCATTGAAACTTTTCAAATCCCTCTCCAAATTGTTGAAATTCTGTTGAAGCTTTTAAAATTCTCTCTAGAATTTTCAAAATCCATGTCCACATGTTTACAATTTCACGTCAAAAAATGGCTAAAATTCCAGTTGAAATTTTTTCAAAGTCCCTTAAAAATTTTCCAATTTTTGTCCCAATTCTTCCCAGTCCCATTGAAACTTTTCAAATCCCTCTCAAAATTGTTGAAATTCTGTTAAAGCTTTTAAAATTCTCTCTAGAATTTTCAAAATCCATGGCCACATGTTTACAATTTCACGTCAAAAAATGGCTAAAATACCAGTTGAAATTTTTTCAAAGTCCCTTAAAAATTTTCCAATTTTTGTCCCAATTCTTCCCATTCCCATTGAAACTTTTCAAATCCCTCTCCAAATTGTTGAAATTCTCTTGAAGCTTTTAAATTCTCTCTAGAATTTTCAAAATCCATGTCCACATGTTTACAATTTCACGTCAAAAAATTGCTAAAATTCCAGTTGAAATTTTTTCAAAGTCCCTTAAAAATTTTCCAATTTTTGTCCCAATTCTTCCCATTCCCATTGAAACTTTTCAAATCCCTCTCAAAATTGTTGAAATTCTGTTGAAGCTTTTAAAATTCTCTCTAGAATTTTCAAAATCCATGTCCACATGTTTACAATTTCACGTCAAAAAATTGCTAAAATTCCAGTTGAAATTTTTTCAAAGTCCCTTAAAAATTTTCCAATTTTTGTCCCAATTCTTCCCATTCCCATTGAAACTTTTCAAATCCCTCTCCAAATTGTTGAAATTCTGTTGAAGCTTTTAAAATTCTCTCTAGAATTTTCAAAATCCATGTCCACATGTTTACAATTTCACGTCAAAAAATGGCTAAAATTCCAGTTGAAATTTTTTCAAAGTCCCTTAAAAATTTTCCAATTTTTGTCCCAATTCTTCCCATTCCCATTGAAACTTTTCAAATCCCTCTCAAAATTGTTGAAATTCTGTTGAAGCTTTTAAAATTCTCTCTAGAATTTTCAAAATCCACTTCAACATGTTTACGATTTCACGTCAAAAAATTGCTAAAATTCCAGTTGAAATTTTTTCAAAGTCCCTTAAAAATTTTCCAATTTTTGTCCCAATTCTTCCCATTCCCATTGAAACTTTTCAAATCCCTCTCAAAATTGTTGAAATTCTGTTGAAGCTTTTAAAATTCTCTCTAGAATTTTCAAAATCCATGTCCACATGTTTACAATTTCACGTCAAGAAATGGCTAAAATTCCAGTTGAAATTTTTTCAAAGTCCCTTAAAAATTTTCCAATTTTTGTCCCAATTCTTCCCATTCCCATTGAAACTTTTCAAATCCCTCTCAAAATTGTTGAAATTCTCTTGAAGCTTTTAAAATTCTCTCTAGAATTTTCAAAATCCATGTCCACATGTTTACAATTTCACGTCAAAAAATGGCTAAAATTCCAGTTGAAATTTTTTCAAAGTCCCTTAAAAATTTTCCAATTTTTGTCCCAATTCTTCCCATTCCCATTGAAACTTTTCAAATCCCTCTCCAAATTGTTGAAATTCTGTTGAAGCTTTAAAATTCTCTCTAGAAGTTTCAAAATCCATGTCCACATGTTTACAATTTCACGTCAGAAAATGGCTAAAATTCCAGTTGAAATTTTTTCAAAGTCCCTTAAAAATTTTCCAATTTTTGTCCCAATTCTTCCCAGTCCCATTGAAACTTTTCAAATCCCTCTCAAAATTGTTGAAATTCTGTTAAAGCTTTTAAAATTCTCTCTAGAATTTTCAAAATCCATGGCCACATGTTTACAATTTCACGTCAAAAAATGGCTAAAATACCAGTTGAAATTTTTTCAAAGTCCCTTAAAAATTTTCCAATTTTTGTCCCAATTCTTCCCATTCCCATTGAAACTTTTCAAATCCCTCTCCAAATTGTTGAAATTCTCTTGAAGCTTTTAAAATTCTCTCTAGAATTTTCAAAATCCATGTCCACATGTTTACAATTTCACGTCAAAAAATTGCTAAAATTCCAGTTGAAATTTTTTCAAAGTCCCTTAAAAATTTTCCAATTTTTGTCCCAATTCTTCCCATTCCCATTGAAACTTTTCAAATCCCTCTCAAAATTGTTGAAATTCTGTTGAAGCTTTTAAAATTCTCTCTAGAATTTTCAAAATCCATGTCCACATGTTTACAATTTCACGTCAAAAAATTGCTAAAATTCCAGTTGAAATTTTTTCAAAGTCCCTTAAAAATTTTCCAATTTTTGTCCCAATTCTTCCCATTCCCATTGAAACTTTTCAAATCCCTCTCCAAATTGTTGAAATTCTGTTGAAGCTTTTAAAATTCTCTCTAGAATTTTCAAAATCCATGTCCACATGTTTACAATTTCACGTCAAAAAATGGCTAAAATTCCAGTTGAAATTTTTTCAAAGTCCCTTAAAAATTTTCCAATTTTTGTCCCAATTCTTCCCATTCCCATTGAAACTTTTCAAATCCCTCTCAAAATTGTTGAAATTCTGTTGAAGCTTTTAAAATTCTCTCTAGAATTTTCAAAATCCACTTCAACATGTTTACGATTTCACGTCAAAAAATTGCTAAAATTCCAGTTGAAATTTTTTCAAAGTCCCTTAAAAATTTTCCAATTTTTGTCCCAATTCTTCCCATTCCCATTGAAACTTTTCAAATCCCTCTCAAAATTGTTGAAATTCTGTTGAAGCTTTTAAAATTCTCTCTAGAATTTTCAAAATCCATGTCCACATGTTTACAATTTCACGTCAAGAAATGGCTAAAATTCCAGTTGAAATTTTTTCAAAGTCCCTTAAAAATTTTCCAATTTTTGTCCCAATTCTTCCCATTCCCATTGAAACTTTTCAAATCCCTCTCAAAATTGTTGAAATTCTCTTGAAGCTTTTAAAATTCTCTCTAGAATTTTCAAAATCCATGTCCACATGTTTACAATTTCACGTCAAAAAATGGCTAAAATTCCAGTTGAAATTTTTTCAAAGTCCCTTAAAAATTTTCCAATTTTTGTCCCAATTCTTCCCATTCCCATTGAAACTTTTCAAATCCCTCTCCAAATTGTTGAAATTCTGTTGAAGCTTTTAAAATTCTCTCTAGAAGTTTCAAAATCCATGTCCACATGTTTACAATTTCACGTCAGAAAATGGCTAAAATTCCAGTTGAAATTTTTTCAAAGTCCCTTAAAAATTTTCCAATTTTTGTCCCAATTCTTCCCATTCCCATTGAAACTTTTCAAATCCCTCTCCAAATTGTTGAAATTCTGTTGAAGCTTTTAAAATTCTCTCTAGAATTTTCAAAATCCATGTCCACATGTTTACAATTTCACGTCAAAAAATTGCTAAAATTCCAGTTGAAATTTTTTCAAAGTCCCTTAAAAATTTTCCAATTTTTGTCCCAATTCTTCCCAGTCCCATTGAAACTTTTCAAATCCCTCTCAAAATTGTTGAAATTCTGTTAAAGCTTTTAAAATTCTCTCTAGAATTTTCAAAATCCATGGCCACATGTTTACAATTTCACGTCAAAAAATGGCTAAAATACCAGTTGAAATTTTTTCAAAGTCCCTTAAAAATTTTCCAATTTTTGTCCCAATTCTTCCCATTCCCATTGAAACTTTTCAAATCCCTCTCAAAATTGTTGAAATTCTGTTGAAGCTTTTAAAATTCTCTCTAGAATTTTCAAAATCCATGTCCACATGTTTACAATTTCACGTCAAAAAATTGCTAAAATTCCAGTTGAAATTTTTTCAAAGTCCCTTAAAAATTTTCCAATTTTTGTCCCAATTCTTCCCATTCCCATTGAAACTTTTCAAATCCCTCTCCAAATTGTTGAAATTCTCTTGAAGCTTTTAAAATTCTCTCTAGAAGTTTCAGAATCCATGTCCACATGTTTACAATTTCACGTCCAAATTGCTAAAATTCCAGTTGAAATTTTTTCAAAGTCCCTTAAAAATTTTCCAATTTTTGTCCCAATTCTTCCCATTCCCATTGAAACTTTTCAAATCCCTCTCCAAATTGTTGAAATTCTGTTGAAGCTTTTAAAATTCTCTCTAGAATTTTCAAAATCCATGTCCACATGTTTACAATTTCACGTCAAAAAATGGCTAAAATTCCAGTTGAAATTTTTTCAAAGTCCCTTAAAAATTTTCCAATTTTTGTCCCAATTCTTCCCATTCCCATTGAAACTTTTCAAATCCCTCTCAAAATTGTTGAAATTCTGTTGAAGCTTTTAAAATTCTCTCTAGAATTTTCAAAATCCATGTCCACATGTTTACAATCTCACGTCAAAAAATGGCTAAAATTCCAGTTGAAATTTTTTCAAAGTCCCTTAAAAATTTTCCAATTTTTGTCCCAATTCTTCCCAGTCCCATTGAAACTTTTCAAATCCCTCTCAAAATTGTTGAAATTCTGTTAAAGCTTTTAAAATTCTCTCTAGAATTTTCAAAATCCATGGCCACATGTTTACAATTTCACGTCAAAAAATGGCTAAAATACCAGTTGAAATTTTTTCAAAGTCCCTTAAAAATTTTCCAATTTTTGTCCCAATTCTTCCCATTCCCATTGAAACTTTTCAAATCCCTCTCAAAATTGTTGAAATTCTGTTGAAGCTTTTAAAATTCTCTCTAGAATTTTCAAAATCCATGTCCACATGTTTACAATTTCACGTCAAAAAATTGCTAAAATTCCAGTTGAAATTTTTTCAAAGTCCCTTAAAAATTTTCCAATTTTTGTCCCAATTCTTCCCATTCCCATTGAAACTTTTCAAATCCCTCTCCAAATTGTTGAAATTCTGTTGAAGCTTTTAAAATTCTCTCTAGAAGTTTCAGAATCCATGTCCACATGTTTACAATTTCACGTCCAAATTGCTAAAATTCCAGTTGAAATTTTTTCAAAGTCCCTTAAAAATTTTCCAATTTTTGTCCCAATTCTTCCCATTCCCATTGAAACTTTTCAAATCCCTCTCCAAATTGTTGAAATTCTGTTGAAGCTTTTAAAATTCTCTCTAGAATTTTCAAAATCCATGTCCACATGTTTACAATTTCACGTCAAAAAATGGCTAAAATTCCAGTTGAAATTTTTTCAAAGTCCCTTAAAAATTTTCCAATTTTTGTCCCAATTCTTCCCATTCCCATTGAAACTTTTCAAATCCCTCTCAAAATTGTTGAAATTCTGTTGAAGCTTTTAAAATTCTCTCTAGAATTTTCAAAATCCATGTCCACATGTTTACAATTTCACGTCAAAAAATGGCTAAAATTCCAGTTGAAATTTTTTCAAAGTCCCTTAAAAATTTTCCAATTTTTGTCCCAATTCTTCCCATTCCCATTGAAACTTTTCAAATCCCTCTCCAAATTGTTGAAATTCTGTTGAAGCTTTTAAAATTCTCTCTAGAATTTTCAAAATCCATGTCCACATGTTTACAATTTCACGTCAAAAAATGGCTAAAATTCCAGTTGAAATTTTTTCAAAGTCCCTGAAAAATTTTCCAATTTTTGTCCCAATTCTTCCCATTCCCATTGAAACTTTTCAAATCCCTCTCCAAATTGTTGAAATTCTGTTGAAGCTTTTAAAATTCTCTCTAGAAGTTTCAAAATCCATGTCCACATGTTTACAATTTCACGTCAGAAAATGGCTAAAATTCCAGTTGAAATTTTTTCAAAGTCCCTTAAAAATTTTCCAATTTTTGTCCCAATTCTTCCCATTCCCATTGAAACTTTTCAAATCCCTCTCCAAATTGTTGAAATTCTGTTGAAGCTTTTAAAATTCTCTCTAGAATTTTCAAAATCCATGTCCACATGTTTACAATTTCACGTCAAAAAATTGCTAAAATTCCAGTTGAAATTTTTTCAAAGTCCCTTAAAAATTTTCCAATTTTTGTCCCAATTCTTAGCAGTCCCATTGAAACTTTTCAAATCCCTCTCAAAATTGTTGAAATTCTGTTAAAGCTTTTAAAATTCTCTCTAGAATTTTCAAAATCCATGTCCACATGTTTACAATTTCACGTCAAAAAATGGCTAAAATACCAGTTGAAATTTTTTCAAAGTCCCTTAAAAATTTTCCAATTTTTGTCCCAATTCTTCCCATTCCCATTGAAACTTTTCAAATCCCTCTCAAAATTGTTGAAATTCTGTTGAAGCTTTTAAAATTCTCTCTAGAATTTTCAAAATCCATGTCCACATGTTTACAATTTCACGTCAAAAAATTGCTAAAATTCCAGTTGAAATTTTTTCAAAGTCCCTTAAAAATTTTCCAATTTTTGTCCCAATTCTTCCCATTCCCATTGAAACTTTTCAAATCCCTCTCCAAATTGTTGAAATTCTCTTGAAGCTTTTAAAATTCTCTCTAGAAGTTTCAGAATCCATGTCCACATGTTTACAATTTCACGTCCAAATGGCTAAAATTCCAGTTGAAATTTTTTCAAAGTCCCTTAAAAATTTTCCAATTTTTGTCCCAATTCTTCCCAGTCCCATTGAAACTTTTCAAATCCCTCTCAAAATTGTTGAAATTCTGTTAAAGCTTTTAAAATTCTCTCTAGAATTTTCAAAATCCATGGCCACATGTTTACAATTTCACGTCAAAAAATGGCTAAAATACCAGTTGAAATTTTTTCAAAGTCCCTTAAAAATTTTCCAATTTTTGTCCCAATTCTTCCCATTCCCATTGAAACTTTTCAAATCCCTCTCCAAATTGTTGAAATTCTCTTGAAGCTTTTAAAATTCTCTCTAGAATTTTCAAAATCCATGTCCACATGTTTACAATTTCACGTCAAAAAATTGCTAAAATTCCAGTTGAAATTTTTTCAAAGTCCCTTAAAAATTTTCCAATTTTTGTCCCAATTCTTCCCATTCCCATTGAAACTTTTCAAATCCCTCTCCAAATTGTTGAAATTCTGTTGAAGCTTTTAAAATTCTCTCTAGAATTTTCAAAATCCATGTCCACATGTTTACAATTTCACGTCAAAAAATGGCTAAAATTCCAGTTGAAATTTTTTCAAAGTCCCTTAAAAATTTTCCAATTTTTGTCCCAATTCTTCCCATTCCCATTGAAACTTTTCAAATCCCTCTCAAAATTGTTGAAATTCTGTTGAAGCTTTTAAAATTCTCTCTAGAATTTTCAAAATCCACTTCAACATGTTTACGATTTCACGTCAAAAAATTGCTAAAATTCCAGTTGAAATTTTTTCAAAGTCCCTTAAAAATTTTCCAATTTTTGTCCCAATTCTTCCCATTCCCATTGAAACTTTTCAAATCCCTCTCAAAATTGTTGAAATTCTGTTGAAGCTTTTAAAATTCTCTCTAGAATTTTCAAAATCCATGTCCACATGTTTACAATTTCACGTCAAAAAATGGCTAAAATTCCAGTTGAAATTTTTTCAAAGTCCCTTAAAAATTTTCCAATTTTTGTCCCAATTCTTCCCATTCCCATTGAAACTTTTCAAATCCCTCTCAAAATTGTTGAAATTCTCTTGAAGCTTTTAAAATTCTCTCTAGAATTTTCAAAATCCATGTCCACATGTTTACAATTTCACGTCAAAAAATGGCTAAAATTCCAGTTGAAATTTTTTCAAAGTCCCTTAAAAATTTTCCAATTTTTGTCCCAATTCTTCCCATTCCCATTGAAACTTTTCAAATCCCTCTCCAAATTGTTGAAATTCTGTTGAAGCTTTTAAAATTCTCTCTAGAAGTTTCAAAATCCATGTCCACATGTTTACAATTTCACGTCAGAAAATGGCTAAAATTCCAGTTGAAATTTTTTCAAAGTCCCTTAAAAATTTTCCAATTTTTGTCCCAATTCTTCCCATTCCCATTGAAACTTTTCAAATCCCTCTCCAAATTGTTGAAATTCTGTTGAAGCTTTTAAAATTCTCTCTAGAATTTTCAAAATCCATGTCCACATGTTTACAATTTCACGTCAAAAAATTGCTAAAATTCCAGTTGAAATTTTTTCAAAGTCCCTTAAAAATTTTCCAATTTTTGTCCCAATTCTTCCCAGTCCCATTGAAACTTTTCAAATCCCTCTCAAAATTGTTGAAATTCTGTTAAAGCTTTTAAAATTCTCTCTAGAATTTTCAAAATCCATGGCCACATGTTTACAATTTCACGTCAAAAAATGGCTAAAATACCAGTTGAAATTTTTTCAAAGTCCCTTAAAAATTTTCCAATTTTTGTCCCAATTCTTCCCATTCCCATTGAAACTTTTCAAATCCCTCTCAAAATTGTTGAAATTCTGTTGAAGCTTTTAAAATTCTCTCTAGAATTTTCAAAATCCATGTCCACATGTTTACAATTTCACGTCAAAAAATTGCTAAAATTCCAGTTGAAATTTTTTCAAAGTCCCTTAAAAATTTTCCAATTTTTGTCCCAATTCTTCCCATTCCCATTGAAACTTTTCAAATCCCTCTCCAAATTGTTGAAATTCTCTTGAAGCTTTTAGAATTCTCTCTAGAAGTTTCAGAATCCATGTCCACATGTTTACAATTTCACGTCCAAATTGCTAAAATTCCAGTTGAAATTTTTTCAAAGTCCCTTAAAAATTTTCCAATTTTTGTCCCAATTCTTCCCATTCCCATTGAAACTTTTCAAATCCCTCTCCAAATTGTTGAAATTCTGTTGAAGCTTTTAAAATTCTCTCTAGAATTTTCAAAATCCATGTCCACATGTTTACAATTTCACGTCAAAAAATGGCTAAAATTCCAGTTGAAATTTTTTCAAAGTCCCTTAAAAATTTTCCAATTTTTGTCCCAATTCTTCCCATTCCCATTGAAACTTTTCAAATCCCTCTCCAAATTGTTGAAATTCTGTTGAAGCTTTTAAAATTCTCTCTAGAATTTTCAAAATCCATGTCCACATGTTTACAATCTCACGTCAAAAAATGGCTAAAATTCCAGTTGAAATTTTTTCAAAGTCCCTTAAAAATTTTCCAATTTTTGTCCCAATTCTTCCCAGTCCCATTGAAACTTTTCAAATCCCTCTCAAAATTGTTGAAATTCTGTTAAAGCTTTTAAAATTCTCTCTAGAATTTTCAAAATCCATGGCCACATGTTTACAATTTCACGTCAAAAAATGGCTAAAATACCAGTTGAAATTTTTTCAAAGTCCCTTAAAAATTTTCCAATTTTTGTCCCAATTCTTCCCATTCCCATTGAAACTTTTCAAATCCCTCTCAAAATTGTTGAAATTCTGTTGAAGCTTTTAAAATTCTCTCTAGAATTTTCAAAATCCATGTCCACATGTTTACAATTTCACGTCAAAAAATTGCTAAAATTCCAGTTGAAATTTTTTCAAAGTCCCTTAAAAATTTTCCAATTTTTGTCCCAATTCTTCCCATTCCCATTGAAACTTTTCAAATCCCTCTCCAAATTGTTGAAATTCTGTTGAAGCTTTTAAAATTCTCTCTAGAAGTTTCAGAATCCATGTCCACATGTTTACAATTTCACGTCCAAATTGCTAAAATTCCAGTTGAAATTTTTTCAAAGTCCCTTAAAAATTTTCCAATTTTTGTCCCAATTCTTCCCATTCCCATTGAAACTTTTCAAATCCCTCTCCAAATTGTTGAAATTCTGTTGAAGCTTTTAAAATTCTCTCTAGAAGTTTCAAAATCCATGTCCACATGTTTACAATTTCACGTCAAAAAATGGCTAAAATTCCAGTTGAAATTTTTTCAAAGTCCCTTAAAAATTTTCCAATTTTTGTCCCAATTCTTCCCATTCCCATTGAAACTTTTCAAATCCCTCTCAAAATTGTTGAAATTCTGTTGAAGCTTTTAAAATTCTCTCTAGAATTTTCAAAATCCATGTCCACATGTTTACAATTTCACGTCAAAAAATGGCTAAAATTCCAGTTGAAATTTTTTCAAAGTCCCTTAAAAATTTTCCAATTTTTGTCCCAATTCTTCCCATTCCCATTGAAACTTTTCAAATCCCTCTCCAAATTGTTGAAATTCTCTTGAAGCTTTTAAAATTCTCTCTAGAATTTTCAAAATCCATGTCCACATGTTTACAATTTCACGTCAAAAAATGGCTAAAATTCCAGTTGAAATTTTTTCAAAGTCCCTGAAAAATTTTCCAATTTTTGTCCCAATTCTTCCCATTCCCATTGAAACTTTTCAAATCCCTCTCCAAATTGTTGAAATTCTGTTGAAGCTTTTAAAATTCTCTCTAGAAGTTTCAAAATCCATGTCCACATGTTTACAATTTCACGTCAGAAAATGGCTAAAATTCCAGTTGAAATTTTTTCAAAGTCCCTTAAAAATTTTCCAATTTTTGTCCCAATTCTTCCCATTCCCATTGAAACTTTTCAAATCCCTCTCCAAATTGTTGAAATTCTGTTGAAGCTTTTAAAATTCTCTCTAGAATTTTCAAAATCCATGTCCACATGTTTACAATTTCACGTCAAAAAATTGCTAAAATTCCAGTTGAAATTTTTTCAAAGTCCCTTAAAAATTTTCCAATTTTTGTCCCAATTCTTCCCAGTCCCATTGAAACTTTTCAAATCCCTCTCAAAATTGTTGAAATTCTGTTAAAGCTTTTAAAATTCTCTCTAGAATTTTCAAAATCCATGGCCACATGTTTACAATTTCACGTCAAAAAATGGCTAAAATACCAGTTGAACTTTTTTCAAAGTCCCTTAAAAATTTTCCAATTTTTGTCCCAATTCTTCCCATTCCCATTGAAACTTTTCAAATCCCTCTCAAAATTGTTGAAATTCTGTTGAAGCTTTTAAAATTCTCTCTAGAATTTTCAAAATCCATGTCCACATGTTTACAATTTCACGTCAAAAAATTGCTAAAATTCCAGTTGAAATTTTTTCAAAGTCCCTTAAAAATTTTCCAATTTTTGTCCCAATTCTTCCCATTCCCATTGAAACTTTTCAAATCCCTCTCCAAATTGTTGAAATTCTCTTGAAGCTTTTAAAATTCTCTCTAGAAGTTTCAGAATCCATGTCCACATGTTTACAATTTCACGTCCAAATTGCTAAAATTCCAGTTGAAATTTTTTCAAAGTCCCTTAAAAATTTTCCAATTTTTGTCCCAATTCTTCCCATTCCCATTGAAACTTTTCAAATCCCTCTCCAAATTGTTGAAATTATGTTGAAGCTTTTAAAATTCTCTCTAGAATTTTCAAAATCCACTTCAACATGTTTACAATTTCACGTCAGAAAATGGCTAAAATTCCAGTTGAAATTTTTTCAAAGTCCCTTAAAAATTTTCCAATTTTTGTCCCAATTCTTCCCATTCCCATTGAAACTTTTCAAATCCCTCTCAAAATTGTTGAAATTCTGTTGAAGCTTTTAAAATTCTCTCTAGAATTTTCAAAATCCATGGCCACATGTTTACAATTTCACGTCAAAAAATGGCTAAAATTCCAGTTGAAATTTTTTCAAAGTCCCTTAAAAATTTTCCAATTTTTGTCCCAATTCTTCCCATTCCCATTGAAACTTTTCAAATCCCTCTCAAAATTGTTGAAATTCTCTTGAAGCTTTTAAAATTCTCTCTAGAATTTTCAAAATCCATGTCCACATGTTTACAATCTCACGTCAAAAAATTGCTAAAATTCCAGTTGAAATTTTTTCAAAGTCCCTTAAAAATTTTCCAATTTTTGTCCCAATTCTTCCCAGTCCCATTGAAACTTTTCAAATCCCTCTCAAAATTGTTGAAATTCTGTTAAAGCTTTTAAAATTCTCTCTAGAATTTTCAAAATCCATGGCCACATGTTTACAATTTCACGTCAAAAAATGGCTAAAATACCAGTTGAACTTTTTTCAAAGTCCCTTAAAAATTTTCCAATTTTTGTCCCAATTCTTCCCATTCCCATTGAAACTTTTCAAATCCCTCTCAAAATTGTTGAAATTCTGTTGAAGCTTTTAAAATTCTCTCTAGAATTTTCAAAATCCATGTCCACATGTTTACAATTTCACGTCAAAAAATTGCTAAAATTCCAGTTGAAATTTTTTCAAAGTCCCTTAAAAATTTTCCAATTTTTGTCCCAATTCTTCCCATTCCCATTGAAACTTTTCAAATCCCTCTCCAAATTGTTGAAATTCTCTTGAAGCTTTTAAAATTCTCTCTAGAAGTTTCAGAATCCATGTCCACATGTTTACAATTTCACGTCCAAATTGCTAAAATTCCAGTTGAAATTTTTTCAAAGTCCCTTAAAAATTTTCCAATTTTTGTCCCAATTCTTCCCATTCCCATTGAAACTTTTCAAATCCCTCTCCAAATTGTTGAAATTATGTTGAAGCTTTTAAAATTCTCTCTAGAATTTTCAAAATCCACTTCAACATGTTTACAATTTCACGTCAGAAAATGGCTAAAATTCCAGTTGAAATTTTTTCAAAGTCCCTTAAAAATTTTCCAATTTTTGTCCCAATTCTTCCCATTCCCATTGAAACTTTTCAAATCCCTCTCAAAATTGTTGAAATTCTGTTGAAGCTTTTAAAATTCTCTCTAGAATTTTCAAAATCCATGGCCACATGTTTACAATTTCACGTCAAAAAATGGCTAAAATTCCAGTTGAAATTTTTTCAAAGTCCCTTAAAAATTTTCCAATTTTTGTCCCAATTCTTCCCATTCCCATTGAAACTTTTCAAATCCCTCTCAAAATTGTTGAAATTCTCTTGAAGCTTTTAAAATTCTCTCTAGAATTTTCAAAATCCATGTCCACATGTTTACAATCTCACGTCAAAAAATGGCTAAAATTCCAGTTGAAATTTTTTCAAAGTCCCTTAAAAATTTTCCAATTTTGTCCCAATTCTTCCCAGTCCCATTGAAACTTTTCAAATCCCTCTCAAATTGTTGAAATTCTGTTAAAGCTTTTAAAATTCTCTCTAGAATTTTCAAAATCCATGGCCACATGTTTACAATTTCACGTCAAAAAAATGGCTAAAATACCAGTTGAAATTTTTTCAAAGTCCCTTAAAAATTTCCAATTTTTGTCCCAATTCTTCCCATTCCCATTGAAACTTTTCAAATCCCTCTCAAAATTGTTGAAATTCTGTTGAAGCTTTTAAAATTCTCTCTAGAATTTTCAAAATCCATGTCCACATGTTTACAATTTCACGTCAAAAAATTGCTAAAATTCCAGTTGAAATTTTTTCAAAGTCCCTTAAAAATTTTCCAATTTTTGTCCCAATTCTTCCCATTCCCATTGAAACTTTTCAAATCCCTCTCCAAATTGTTGAAATTCTGTTGAAGCTTTTAAAATTCTCTCTAGAAGTTTCAGAATCCATGTCCACATGTTTACAATTTCACGTCCAAATTGCTAAAATTCCAGTTGAAATTTTTCAAAGTCCCTTAAAAATTTTCCAATTTTTGTCCCAATTCTTCCCATTCCCATTGAAACTTTTCAAATCCCTCTCCAAATTGTTGAAATTCTGTTGAAGCTTTTAAAATTCTCTCTAGAATTTTCAAAATCCATGTCCACATGTTTTACAATTTCACGTCAAAAAATGGCTAAAATTCCAGTTGAAATTTTTTCAAAGTCCCTTAAAAATTTTCCAATTTTTGTCCCAATTCTTCCCATTCCCATTGAAACTTTTCAAATCCCTCTCAAAATTGTTGAAATTCTGTTGAAGCTTTTAAAATTCTCTCTAGAATTTTCAAAATCCACTTCAACATGTTTACAATTTCACGTCAAAAAATTGCTAAAATTCCAGTTGAAATTTTTTCAAAGTCCCTTAAAAATTTTCCAATTTTGTCCCAATTCTTCCCATTCCCATTGAAACTTTTCAAATCCCTCTCCAAATTGTTGAAATTCTGTTGAAGCTTTTAAAATTCTCTCTAGAATTTTCAAAATCCATGTCCACATGTTTACAATTTCACGTCAAAAATTGCTAAAATTCCAGTTGAAATTTTTTCAAAGTCCCTTAAAAATTTTCCAATTTTTGTCCCAATTCTTCCCATTCCCATTGAAACTTTTCAAATCCCTCTCAAAATTGTTGAAATTCTCTTGAAGCTTTTAAAATTCTCTCTAGAATTTTCAAAATCCATGTCCACATGTTTACAATTTCACGTCAAAAAATTGCTAAAATTCCAGTTGAAATTTTTTCAAAGTCCCTTAAAAATTTTCCAATTTTTGTCCCAATTCTTCCCATTCCCATTGAAACTTTTCAAATCCCTCTCCAAATTGTTGAAATTCTCTTGAAGCTTTTAAAATTCTCTCTAGAATTTTCAAAATCCATGTCCACATGTTTACAATTTCACGTCAAAAAATGGCTAAATTCCAGTTGAAATTTTTTCAAAGTCCCTTAAAATTTTCCAATTTTTGTCCCAATTCTTCCCATTCCCATTGAAACTTTTCAAATCCCTCTCCAAATTGTTGAAATTCTGTTGAAGCTTTTAAAATTCTCTCTAGAATTTTCAAAATCCACTTCAACATGTTTACAATTTCACGTCAAAAAATGGCTAAAATTCCAGTTGAAATTTTTCAAAGTCCCTTAAAATTTTCCAATTTTTGTCCCAATTCTTCCCATTCCCATTGAAACTTTTCAAATCCCTCTCAAATTGTTGAAATTCTGTTGAAGCTTTTAAAATTCTCTCTAGAATTTTCAAAATCCATGTCCACATGTTTACAATTTCACGTCAAAAAATTGCTAAAATTCCAGTTGAAATTTTTTCAAAGTCCCTTAAAAATTTTCCAATTTTTGTCCCAATTCTTCCCATTCCCATTGAAACTTTTCAAATCCCTCTCCAAAATTGTTGAAATTCTGTTGAAGCTTTTAAAATTCTCTCTAGAAGTTTCAAAATCCATGTCCACATGTTTACAATTTCACGTCAAAAAATGGCTAAAATTCCAGTTGAAATTTTTTCAAAGTCCCTTAAAAATTTTCCAATTTTTGTCCCAATTCTTCCCATTCCCATTGAAACTTTTCAAATCCTCTCCAAATTGTTGAAATTCTCTTGAAGCTTTTAAAATTCTCTCTAGAATTTTCAAAATCCATGTCCACATGTTTACAATTTCACGTCAAAAAATGGCTAAAATTCCAGTTGAAATTTTTTCAAAGTCCCTTAAAAATTTTCCAATTTTTGTCCCAATTCTTCCCATTCCCATTGAAACTTTTCAAATCCCTCTCAAAATTGTTGAAATTCTGTTGAAGCTTTTAAAATTCTCTCTAGAATTTTCAAAATCCACTTCAACATGTTTACAATTTCACGTCAAAAAATTGCTAAAATTCCAGTTGAAATTTTTTCAAAGTCCCTTAAAAATTTTCCAATTTTTGTCCCAATTCTTCCCATTCCCATTGAAACTTTTCAAATCCCTCTCCAAATTGTTGAAATTCTGTTGAAGCTTTTAAAATTCTCTCTAGAATTTTCAAAATCCATGTCCACATGTTTACAATTTCACGTCAAAAAATTGCTAAAATTCCAGTTGAAATTTTTTCAAAGTCCCTTAAAAATTTTCCAATTTTTGTCCCAATTCTTCCCATTCCCATTGAAACTTTTCAAATCCCTCTCAAAATTGTTGAAATTCTCTTGAAGCTTTTAAAATTCTCTCTAGAATTTTCAAAATCCATGTCCACATGTTTACAATTTCACGTCAAAAAATTGCTAAAATTCCAGTTGAAATTTTTTCAAAGTCCCTTAAAAATTTTCCAATTTTTGTCCCAATTCTTCCCATTCCCATTGAAACTTTTCAAATCCCTCTCCAAATTGTTGAAATTCTCTTGAAGCTTTTAAAATTCTCTCTAGAATTTTCAAAATCCATGTCCACATGTTTACAATTTCACGTCAAAAAATGGCTAAAATTCCAGTTGAAATTTTTTCAAAGTCCCTTAAAAATTTTCCAATTTTTGTCCCAATTCTTCCCATTCCCATTGAAACTTTTCAAATCCCTCTCCAAATTGTTGAAATTCTGTTGAAGCTTTTAAAATTCTCTCTAGAATTTTCAAAATCCACTTCAACATGTTTACAATTTCACGTCAAAAAATTGCTAAAATTCCAGTTGAAATTTTTTCAAAGTCCCTTAAAAATTTTCCAATTTTTGTCCCAATTCTTCCCATTCCCATTGAAACTTTTCAAATCCCTCTCAAAATTGTTGAAATTCTGTTGAAGCTTTTAAAATTCTCTCTAGAATTTTCAAAATCCATGTCCACATGTTTACAATTTCACGTCAAAAAATTGCTAAAATTCCAGTTGAAATTTTTTCAAAGTCCCTTAAAAATTTTCCAATTTTTGTCCCAATTCTTCCCATTCCCATTGAAACTTTTCAAATCCCTCTCCAAATTGTTGAAATTCTGTTGAAGCTTTTAAAATTCTCTCTAGAAGTTTCAAAATCCATGTCCACATGTTTACAATTTCACGTCAAAAAATGGCTAAAATTCCAGTTGAAATTTTTTCAAAGTCCCTTAAAAATTTTCCAATTTTTGTCCCAATTCTTCCCATTCCCATTGAAACTTTTCAAATCCCTCTCAAAATTGTTGAAATTCTGTTGAAGCTTTTAAAATTCTCTCTAGAAGTTTCAAAATCCATGTCCACATGTTTACAATTTCACGTCAAAAAATTGCTAAAATTCCAGTTGAAATTTTTTCAAAGTCCCTTAAAAATTTTCCAATTTTTGTCCCAATTCTTCCCATTCCCATTGAAACTTTTCAAATCCCTCTCCAAATTGTTGAAATTCTGTTGAAGCTTTTAAAATTCTCTCTAGAATTTTCAAAATCCATGTCCACATGTTTACAATTTCACGTCAAAAAATTGCTAAAATTCCAGTTGAAATTTTTTCAAAGTCCCTTAAAAATTTTCCAATTTTTGTCCCAATTCTTCCCATTCCCATTGAAACTTTTCAAATCCCTCTCCAAATTGTTGAAATTCTCTTGAAGCTTTTAAAATTCTCTCTAGAATTTTCAAAATCCATGTCCACATGTTTACAATTTCACGTCAAAAAATGGCTAAAATTCCAGTTGAAATTTTTTCAAAGTCCCTTAAAAATTTTCCAATTTTTGTCCCAATTCTTCCCATTCCCATTGAAACTTTTCAAATCCCTCTCCAAATTGTTGAAATTCTGTTGAAGCTTTTAAAATTCTCTCTAGAATTTTCAAAATCCACTTCAACATGTTTACAATTTCACGTCAAAAAATTGCTAAAATTCCAGTTGAAATTTTTTCAAAGTCCCTTAAAAATTTTCCAATTTTTGTCCCAATTCTTCCCATTCCCATTGAAACTTTTCAAATCCCTCTCAAAATTGTTGAAATTCTGTTGAAGCTTTTAAAATTCTCTCTAGAATTTTCAAAATCCATGTCCACATGTTTACAATTTCACGTCAAAAAATTGCTAAAATTCCAGTTGAAATTTTTTCAAAGTCCCTTAAAAGTTTTCCAATTTTTGTCCCAATTCTTCCCATTCCCATTGAAACTTTTCAAATCCCTCTCCAAATTGTTGAAATTCTCTTGAAGCTTTTAAAATTCTCTCTAGAAGTTTCAGAATCCATGTCCACATGTTTACAATTTCACGTCCAAATTGCTAAAATTCCAGTTGAAATTTTTTCAAAGTCCCTTAAAAATTTTCCAATTTTTGTCCCAATTCTTCCCATTCCCATTGAAACTTTTCAAATCCCTCTCCAAATTGTTGAAATTCTGTTGAAGCTTTTAAAATTCTCTCTAGAATTTTCAAAATCCATGTCCACATGTTTACAATTTCACGTCAAAAAATGGCTAAAATTCCAGTTGAAATTTTTTCAAAGTCCCTTAAAAATTTTCCAATTTTTGTCCCAATTCTTCCCATTCCCATTGAAACTTTTCAAATCCCTCTCAAAATTGTTGAAATTCTGTTGAAGCTTTTAAAATTCTCTCTAGAATTTTCAAAATCCACTTCAACATGTTTACAATTTCACGTCAAAAAATTGCTAAAATTCCAGTTGAAATTTTTTCAAAGTCCCTTAAAAATTTTCCAATTTTTGTCCCAATTCTTCCCATTCCCATTGAAACTTTTCAAATCCCTCTCCAAATTGTTGAAATTCTGTTGAAGCTTTTAAAATTCTCTCTAGAATTTTCAAAATCCATGTCCACATGTTTACAATTTCACGTCAAAAAATGGCTAAAATTCCAGTTGAAATTTTTTCAAAGTCCCTTAAAAATTTTCCAATTTTTGTCCCAATTCTTCCCATTCCCATTGAAACTTTTCAAATCCCTCTCCAAATTGTTGAAATTCTCTTGAAGCTTTTAAAATTCTCTCTAGAATTTTCAAAATCCATGTCCACATGTTTACAATTTCACGTCAAAAAATGGCTAAAATTCCAGTTGAAATTTTTTCAAAGTCCCTGAAAAATTTTCCAATTTTTGTCCCAATTCTTCCCATTCCCATTGAAACTTTTCAAATCCCTCTCCAAATTGTTGAAATTCTGTTGAAGCTTTTAAAATTCTCTCTAGAATTTTCAAAATCCATGTCCACATGTTTACAATTTCACGTCAAAAAATTGCTAAAATTCCAGTTGAAATTTTTTCAAAGTCCCTTAAAAATTTTCCAATTTTTGTCCCAATTCTTCCCATTCCCATTGAAACTTTTCAAATCCCTCTCCAAATTGTTGAAATTCTCTTGAAGCTTTTAAAATTCTCTCTAGAATTTTCAAAATCCATGTCCACATGTTTACAATTTCACGTCAAAAAATTGCTAAAATTCCAGTTGAAATTTTTTCAAAGTCCCTTAAAAGTTTTCCAATTTTTGTCCCAATTCTTCCCATTCCCATTGAAACTTTTCAAATCCCTCTCAAAATTGTTGAAATTCTCTTGAAGCTTTTAAAATTCTCTCTAGAATTTTCAAAATCCACTTCAACATGTTTACAATTTCACGTCAAAAAATTGCTAAAATTCCAGTTGCAATTTTTTCAAAGTCCCTTCAAAATTTTCCAATTTTTGTCCCAATTCTTCCCATTCCCATTGAAACTTTTCAAATCCCTCTCCAAATTGTTGAAATTCTGTTGAAGCTTTTAAAATTCTCTCTAGAATTTTCAAAATCCATGTCCACATGTTTACAATTTCACGTCAAAAAATGGCTAAAATTCCGGTTGAAATTTTTTCAAAGTCCCTTAAAAATTTTCCAATTTTTGTCCCAATTCTTCCCATTCCCATTGAAACTTTTCAAATCCCTCTCCAAATTGTTGAAATTCTGTTGAAGCTTTTAAAATTCTCTCTAGAATTTTCAGAATCCATGTCCACATGTTTACAATTTCACGTCCAAATTGCTAAAATTCCAGTTGAAATTTTTTCAAAGTCCCTTAAAAATTTTCCAATTTTTGTCCCAATTCTTCCCATTCCCATTGAAACTTTTCAAATCCCTCTCCAAATTGTTGAAATTCTGTTGAAGCTTTTAAAATTCTCTCTAGAATTTTCAAAATCCATGTCCACATGTTTACAATTTCACGTCAAAAAATTGCTAAAATTCCAGTTGAAATATTTTCAAAGTCCCTTAAAAGTTTTCCAATTTTTGTCCCAATTCTTCCCATTCCCATTGAAACTTTTCAAATCCCTCTCAAAATTGTTGAAATTCTCTTGAAGCTTTTAAAATTCTCTCTAGAATTTTCAAAATCCACTTCAACATGTTTACAATTTCACGTCAAAAAATTGCTAAAATTCCAGTTGCAATTTTTTCAAAGTCCCTTAAAAATTTTCCAATTTTTGTCCCAATTCTTCCCATTCCCATTGAAACTTTTCAAATCCCTCTCAAAATTGTTGAAATTCTGTTGAAGCTTTTAAAATTCTCTCTAGAATTTTCAAAATCCATGTCCACATGTTTACAATTTCACGTCAAAAAATTGCTAAAATTCCAGTTGAAATTTTTTCAAAGTCCCTTAAAAATTTTCCAATTTTTGTCCCAATTCTTCCCATTCCCATTGAAACTTTTCAAATCCCTCTCCAAATTGTTGAAATTCTGTTGAAGCTTTTAAAATTCTCTCTAGAATTTTCAAAATCCACTTCAACATGTTTACAATTTCACGTCAAAAAATTGCTAAAATTCCAGTTGAAATTTTTTCAAAGTCCCTTAAAAATTTTCCAATTTTTGTCCCAATTCTTCCCATTCCCATTGAAACTTTTCAAATCCCTCTCCAAATTGTTGAAATTCTGTTGAAGCTTTTAAAATTCTCTCTAGAATTTTCAAAATCCATGTCCACATGTTTACAATTTCACGTCAAAAAATGGCTAAAATTCCAGTTGAAATTTTTTCAAAGTCCCTGAAAAATTTTCCAATTTTTGTCCCAATTCTTCCCATTCCCATTGAAACTTTTCAAATCCCTCTCCAAATTGTTGAAATTCTGTTGAAGCTTTTAAAATTCTCTCTAGAATTTTCAAAATCCACTTCAACATGTTTACAATTTCACGTCAAAAAATGGCTAAAATTCCAGTTGAAATTTTTTCAAAGTCCCTTAAAAATTTTCCAATTTTTGTCCCAATTCTTCCCATTCCCATTGAAACTTTTCAAATCCCTCTCCAAATTGTTGAAATTCTGTTGAAGCTTTTAAAATTCTCTCTAGAAGTTTCAGAATCCATGTCCACATGTTTACAATTTCACGTCCAAATTGCTAAAATTCCAGTTGAAATTTTTTCAAAGTCCCTTAAAAATTTTCCAATTTTTGTCCCAATTCTTCCCATTCCCATTGAAACTTTTCAAATCCCTCTCAAAATTGTTGAAATTCTGTTGAAGCTTTTAAAATTCTCTCTAGAATTTTCAAAATCCACTTCAACATGTTTACAATTTCATGTCAAAAAATTGCTAAAATTCCAGTTGAAATTTTTTCAAAGTCCCTTAAAAATTTTCCAATTTTTGTCCCAATTCTTCCCATTCCCATTGAAACTTTTCAAATCCCTCTCAAAATTGTTGAAATTCTGTTGAAGCTTTTAAAATTCTCTCTAGAATTTTCAAAATCCATGTCCACATGTTTACAATTTCACGTCCAAAAATGGCTAAAATTCCAGTTGAAATTTTTTCAAAGTCCCTTAAAAATTTTCCAATTTTTGTCCCAATTCTTCCCATTCCCATTGAAACTTTTCAAATCCCTCTCCAAATTGTTGAAATTCTGTTGAAGCTTTTAAAATTCTCTCTAGAATTTTCAAAATCCACTTCAACATGTTTACAATTTCACGTCAGAAAATGGCTAAAATTCCAGTTGAAATTTTTTCAAAGTCCCTTAAAAATTTTCCAATTTTTGTCCCAATTCTTCCCATTCCCATTGAAACTTTTCAAATCCCTCTCAAAATTGTTGAAATTCTGTTGAAGCTTTTAAAATTCTCTCTAGAATTTTCAAAATCCACTTCAACATGTTTACAATTTCACGTCAAAAAATTGCTAAAATTCCAGTTGAAATTTTTTCAAAGTCCCTTAAAAATTTTCCAATTTTTGTCCCAATTCTTCCCATTCCCATTGAAACTTTTCAAATCCCTCTCCAAATTGTTGAAATTCTGTTGAAGCTTTTAAAATTCTCTCTAGAAGTTTCAAAATCCATGTCCACATGTTTACAATTTCACGTCAAAAAATGGCTAAAATTCCAGTTGAAATTTTTTCAAAGTCCCTTAAAAATTTTCCAATTTTTGTCCCAATTCTTCCCATTCCCATTGAAACTTTTCAAATCCCTCTCCAAATTGTTGAAATTCTCTTGAAGCTTTTAAAATTCTCTCTAGAATTTTCAAAATCCATGTCCACATGTTTACAATTTCACGTCAAAAAATTGCTAAAATTCCAGTTGAAATTTTTTCAAAGTCCCTTAAAAATTTTCCAATTTTTGTCCCAATTCTTCCCATTCCCATTGAAACTTTTCAAATCCCTCTCCAAATTGTTGAAATTCTCTTGAAGCTTTTAAAATTCTCTCTAGAAGTTTCAAAATCCATGTCCACATGTTTACAATTTCACGTCAAAAAATTGCTAAAATTCCAGTTGAAATTTTTTCAAAGTCCCTTAAAAATTTTCCAATTTTTGTCCCAATTCTTCCCATTCCCATTGAAACTTTTCAAATCCCTCTCAAAATTGTTGAAATTCTCTTGAAGCTTTTAAAATTCTCTCTAGAATTTTCAAAATCCACTTCAACATGTTTACAATTTCACGTCAAAAAATTGCTAAAATTCCAGTTGAAATTTTTTCAAAGTCCCTTAAAAATTTTCCAATTTTTGTCCCAATTCTTCCCATTCCCATTGAAACTTTTCAAATCCCTCTCAAAATTGTTGAAATTCTGTTGAAGCTTTTAAAATTCTCTCTAGAATTTTCAAAATCCATGTCCACATGTTTACAATTTCACGTCAAAAAATTGCTAAAATTCCAGTTGAAATTTTTTCAAAGTCCCTTAAAAATTTTCCAATTTTTGTCCCAATTCTTCCCATTCCCATTGAAACTTTTCAAATCCCTCTCCAAATTGTTGAAATTCTGTTGAAGCTTTTAAAATTCTCTCTAGAATTTTCAAAATCCACTTCAACATGTTTACAATTTCACGTCAAAAAATTGCTAAAATTCCAGTTGCAATTTTTTCAAAGTCCCTGAAAAATTTTCCAATTTTTGTCCCAATTCTTCCCATTCCCATTGAAACTTGTCAAATCCCTCTCAAAATTGTTGAAATTCTGTTGAAGCTTTTAAAATTCTCTCTAGAATTTTCAAAATCCATGTCCACATGTTTACAATTTCACGTCAAAAAATGGCTAAAATTCCAGTTGAAATTTTTTCAAAGTCCCTTAAAAATTTTCCAATTTTTGTCCCAATTCTTCCCATTCCCATTGAAACTTTTCAAATCCCTCTCAAAATTGTTGAAATTCTGTTGAAGCTTTTAAAATTCTCTCTAGAATTTTCAAAATCCATGTCCACATGTTTACAATTTCACGTCAAAAAATGGCTAAAATTCCAGTTGAAATTTTTTCAAAGTCCCTTAAAAATTTTCCAATTTTTGTCCCAATTCTTCCCATTCCCATTGAAACTTTTCAAATCCCTCTCAAAATTGTTGAAATTCTGTTGAAGCTTTTAAAATTCTCTCTAGAAGTTTCAGAATCCATGTCCACATGTTTACAATTTCACGTCCAAATTGCTAAAATTCCAGTTGAAATTTTTTCAAAGTCCCTTAAAAATTTTCCAATTTTTGTCCCAATTCTTCCCATTCCCATTGAAACTTTTCAAATCCCTCTCAAAATTGTTGAAATTCTGTTGAAGCTTTTAAAATTCTCTCTAGAATTTTCAAAATCCATGTCCACATGTTTACAATTTCACGTCAAAAAATTGCTAAAATTCCAGTTGCAATTTTTTCAAAGTCCCTTAAAAATTTTCCAATTTTTGTCCCAATTCTTCCCATTCCCATTGAAACTTTTCAAATCCCTCTCCAAATTGCTGAAATTCTCTTGAAGCTTTTAAAATTCTCTCTAGAATTTTCAAAATCCACTTCAACATGTTTACAATTTCACGTCAAAAATTGCTAAAATTCCAGTTGCAATTTTTTCAAAGTCCCTTAAAAATTTTCCAATTTTTGTCCCAATTCTTCCCATTCCCATTGAAACTTTTCAAATCCCTCTCAAAATTGTTGAAATTCTCTTGAAGCTTTTAAAATTCTCTCTAGAATTTTCAAAATCCATGTCCACATGTTTACAATTTCACGTCAAAAAATGGCTAAAATTCCAGTTGAAATTTTTTCAAAGTCCCTTAAAAGTTTTCCAATTTTTGTCCCAATTCTTCCCATTCCCATTGAAACTTTTCAAATCCCTCTCCAAATTGTTGAAATTCTCTTGAAGCTTTTAAAATTCTCTCTAGAATTTTCAAAATCCATGTCCACATGTTTACAATTTCACGTCAAAAAATGGCTAAAATTCCAGTTGAAATTTTTTCAAAGTCCCTGAAAAATTTTCCAATTTTTGTCCCAATTCTTCCCATTCCCATTGAAACTTTTCAAATCCCTCTCCAAATTGTTGAAATTCTGTTGAAGCTTTTAAAATTCTCTCTAGAATTTTCAAAATCCACTTCAACATGTTTACAATTTCACGTCAGAAAATGGCTAAAATTCCAGTTGAAATTTTTTCAAAGTCCCTTAAAAATTTTCCAATTTTTGTCCCAATTCTTCCCATTCCCATTGAAACTTTTCAAATCCCTCTCAAAATTGTTGAAATTCTCTTGAAGCTTTTAAAATTCTCTCTAGAATTTTCAAATTCCATGGCCACATGTTTACAATTTCACGTCAGAAAATGGCTAAAATTCCAGTTGAAATTTTTTCAAAGTCCCTTAAAAATTTTCCAATTTTTGTCCCAATTCTTCCCATTCCCATTGAAACTTTTCAAATCCCTCTCCAAATTGTTGAAATTCTCTTGAAGCTTTTAAAAATCTCTCTAGAATTTTCAAAATCCATGTCCACATGTTTACAATTTCACGTCAAAAAATGGCTAAAATTCCAGTTGAAATTTTTCAAAGTCCCTTAAAAATTTTCCAATTTTTTGTCCCAATTCTTCCCATTCCCATTGAAACTTTTCAAATCCCTCTCAAAATTGTTGAAATTCTGTTGAAGCTTTTAAAATTCTCTCTAGAATTTTCAAAATCCACTTCAACATGTTTACAATTTCACGTCAGAAAATGGCTAAAATTCCAGTTGAAATTTTTTCAAAGTCCCTTAAAAATTTTCCAATTTTTGTCCCAATTCTTCCCATTCCCATTGAAACTTTTCAAATCCCTCTCAAAATTGTTGAAATTCTCTTGAAGCTTTTAAAATTCTCTCTAGAATTTTCAAAATCCATGGCCACATGTTTACAATTTCACGTCAAAAAATTGCTAAAATTCCAGTTGAAATTTTTTCAAAGTCCCTGAAAAATTTCCAATTTTTGTCCCAATTCTTCCCATTCCCATTGAAACTTTTCAAATCCCTCTCCAAATTGTTGAAATTCTGTTGAAGCTTTTAAAATTCTCTCTAGAATTTTCAAAATCCATGTCCACATGTTTACAATTTCACGTCAAAAAATTGCTAAAATTCCAGTTGAAATTTTTTCAAAGTCCCTGAAAAATTTTCCAATTTTTGTCCCAATTCTTCCCATTCCCATTGAAGCTTTTCAAATCCCTCTCCAAATTGTTGAAATTCTCTTGAAGCTTTTAAAATTCTCTCTAGAATTTTCAAAATCCACTTCAACATGTTTACAATTTCACGTCAGAAAATGGCTAAAATTCCAGTTGAAATTTTTTCAAAGTCCCTTAAAAATTTTCCAATTTTTGTCCCAATTCTTCCCATTCCCATTGAAACTTTTCAAATCCCTCTCCAAATTGTTGAAATTCTGTTGAAGCTTTTAAAATTCTCTCTAGAAGTTTCAGAATCCATGTCCACATGTTTACAATTTCACGTCCAAATTGCTAAAATTCCAGTTGAAATTTTTTCAAAGTCCCTTAAAAATTTTCCAATTTTTGTCCCAATTCTTCCCATTCCCATTGAAACTTTTCAAATCCCTCTCAAAATTGTTGAAATTCTGTTGAAGCTTTTAAAATTCTCTCTAGAATTTTCAAAATCCATGTCCACATGTTTACAATTTCACGTCAAAAAATTGCTAAAATTCCAGTTGAAATTTTTTCAAAGTCCCTTAAAAATTTTCCAATTTTTGTCCCAATTCTTCCCATTCCCATTGAAACTTTTCAAATCCCTCTCCAAATTGTTGAAATTCTGTTGAAGCTTTTAAAATTCTCTCTAGAATTTTCAAATCCATGTCCACATGTTTACAATTTCACGTCAAAAAATGGCTAAAATTCCAGTTGAAATTTTTTCAAAGTCCCTGAAAAATTTTCCAATTTTTGTCCCAATTCTTCCCATTCCCATTGAAACTTTTCAAATCCCTCTCCAAATTGTTGAAATTCTGTTGAAGCTTTTAAAATTCTCTCTAGAATTTTCAAAATCCACTTCAACATGTTTACAATTTCACGTCAGAAAATGGCTAAAATTCCAGTTGAAATTTTTTCAAAGTCCCTTAAAAATTTTCCAATTTTTGTCCCAATTCTTCCCATTCCCATTGAAACTTTTCAAATCCCTCTCAAAATCGTTGAAATTCTCTTGAAGCTTTTAAAATTCTCTCTAGAATTTTCAAAATCCATGGCCACATGTTTACAATTTCACGTCAAAAAATTGCTAAAATTCCAGTTGAAATTTTTTCAAAGTCCCTTAAAAATTTTCCAATTTTTGTCCCAATTCTTCCCATTCCCATTGAAACTTTTCAAATCCCTCTCAAAATTGTTGAAATTCTGTTGAAGCTTTTAAAATTCTCTCTAGAATTTTCAAAATCCATGTCCACATGTTTACAATTTCACGTCAAAAAATGGCTAAAATTCCAGTTGAAATTTTTTCAAAGTCCCTTAAAAATTTTCCAATTTTTGTCCCAATTCTTCCCATTCCCATTGAAACTTTTCAAATCCCTCTCAAAATTGTTGAAATTCTGTTGAAGCTTTTAAAATTCTCTCTAGAATTTTCAAAATCCATGTCCACATGTTTACAATTTCACGTCAAAAAATGGCTAAAATTCCAGTTGAAATTTTTTCAAAGTCCCTGAAAAATTTTCCAATTTTTGTCCCAATTCTTCCCATTCCCATTGAAACTTTTCAAATCCCTCTCCAAATTGTTGAAATTCTGTTGAAGCTTTTAAAATTCTCTCTAGAATTTTCAAAATCCACTTCAACATGTTTACAATTTCACGTCAAAAAATTGCTAAAATTCCAGTTGCAATTTTTTCAAAGTCCCTTAAAAATTTTCCAATTTTTGTCCCAATTCTTCCCATTCCCATTGAAACTTTTCAAATCCCTCTCAAAATTGTTGAAATTCTCTTGAAGCTTTTAAAATTCTCTCTAGAATTTTCAAAATCCATGTCCACATGTTTACAATTTCACGTCAAAAAATGGCTAAAATTCCAGTTGAAATTTTTTCAAAGTCCCTGAAAAATTTTCCAATTTTTGTCCCAATTCTTCCCATTCCCATTGAAACTTTTCAAATCCCTCTCCAAATTGTTGAAATTCTGTTGAAGCTTTTAAAATTCTCTCTAGAATTTTCAAAATCCATGTCCACATGTTTACAATTTCACGTCCAAAAATGGCTAAAATTCCAGTTGAAATTTTTTCAAAGTCCCTTAAAAATTTTC